>NC_137221.1:9360852-9520852 GCF_949987685.1 Ammodytes marinus
CCAGCAATTTCCCCATCCCCTTCCTCAGCACTCTTTACCTCCTCCTTGCGTTTTTTTCCTTTCTTTTTTTTCTCCTCGTAGGCCAGGTAGGAAATGAAAAAAAGTGTCTCTTTTTTGGTGCCTGGGCAATCTGGAAGCAATCTCTTTCTTTTCTCTCTTTTTCCTCACATTCACAGTGCAGCCACCTTCTGTCTCAAGGCAACGCTGTCACAGGAACATTCGCTCAGGCCGTTGCTATCTGATGAAAGAGGGGAAAACGTGGGAGAGAGAAAGTTATAATCAAAGCACAATATTACAAACACAAAAAAAGCAATAGAGCTGACAGCTGACAGCCCAGTCAGACGACTGAAGTGAAATGAAGGCCCGTCAAAGCGGTTCTGATCAGGCCAGAAAAGCAAAAAGTGCTGCCAAAATGACAAGCAAATGACAACAGCAGTCAGGCATAATTTGAGTAATTTTATAATGACACTACTGTGTCTCTTAGGACTCTCCTTTTATTTATTTATTAATCATTTCTGATGACTATATCCTCATCCTAATAGAAAAATGTTGCAATTTGGCGGATTTCTTACTAAAAAACATTGAAAGAACAAATTTTATCTTGTTTATACAAGTTAGATTTACTTAGGGGCGACATAATTCATGTGTTGGAGCACACTGAAAATCGAGAATTTCATCACATGGATGCAAAAATATATAAAAATCAAATTTGACCGTAAAGCTTGTCTAGCATACTTATTGTTTGGGGACATTTACAACCATATCACCCATTGCTTAAAATTTAAATAATGATAGAAATCAATAAATTGAAAAACTATGAATAACAAATAATAACAATGACCCGGAAAGCATAGAAGAATACTTAGCTGCAACCGTTGACAGCCACTATCCAACGTCACAGTTTGACTTACTTGGACTGGTATGAGTAAGCATGGTCGCCGGAACCGTCCACCTGGATCTGTTGCTGCTGGCCAGACACCTCCTGTGACGAGGGAGCCACTGACTGGGGGGAACCGTCTGTCACCACTCCCTGAAGAGACACACACACACACACACACACACACACACACACACACACACACACACACACACACACACACACACACACACACACACACACACACACACACACACACACACACACACACACACACACACACACACACACACACACACACACAGGGGGGGGGGGATGTCAGAATTTAACTTTAACAAGTATCTCTCTCTGCAATGCTCGACACTTCCTACTGAAGAACATGCGACTGAGTACAGTAGCATTCTACTTTTGTCTACTGTGTATCCATCTGTACTGCATTGCATGTCCTTCTGCCCTGGAAGAGGGACTTGTTCCCTGTTTGTCTTCCTGAGGTATGTCCGATAGTTTTTCCTGTTAAAGGAGCATTTCTTTCTCAAATCAGAGGGGTCTGCCATCATACAGACTGTAAAGCTGCCTCACACAATCTTGTTAAACTGGCTCGCTAAAAAAAATAAAAAAATAACTCATGCTGCGACAAGCATTTCTCCCACCCACAGAATGTCAAAATAAATATTAACTTTTCCGTCCAAAGATGTATGTCAGAAATGCACATAAAACTTTGGTGGAGGCATGTTAAAATGTGCTTATTTAGGCACAGTAAAGGTTTATCCACAGGCTACAATCTTGCATATCTACATGAATGTTAATCAATATGCACTGTCCCTATTTCAAATGAATACATCTCAAATTAACATATTACTAAATACACAATATTTATTAGTGTATAGGAATCAAATATGTAGAAATAGTTTAAAAAAAAAAGATAATATCAAACTTCACCTTTGTTTGAGGTTAAACAAATCAATAAAGTTGGACATGAGTTCTGAATTCATCATGACCTTTAGGCTTTTTAAAAATTGTGCCTAGCGTTACTTATAGCACCCCCCCATCATTGAGTCATCTCAATCACCTTTAACAAGCTCTCAAGGACACTGCGTCCTGTCCATACATCAGCCCTGCAGATACTGGCTGATGCAGTGATATACACCCCGCTGCTGAGAGGACCACGCTGAGAATGGAAAATGGTAAGAGGTTGCCATGGGCTACACTGCGACTACATCCCTCTCATACGTTCCATTCCTTCACTAGAAACTTTGTGATGAGGGAGGGAGGGGAGTGGATGGGGGGAATAAGAGGAGGGGGAGGGGAGAGCAACTAATGGATCTGTCAGGGGAAACTGTCATTGTTCGTGGCTGGTGGGCTAACCAGCTCTCCGTGGCTGACGGATGTGTGTGTGTTCCGAGCTACCTACCAGGCCTGCACCGGCTGTGTGTGTGTGTGTGTGGGGGTGAGAAAGAGAGAGAGAGAGAGACAGCACCACGGGCACTGTGTCTCACTTCAGCTCCTGTCATCTGATATGCGACGGATAGTCCATCTGAATACGACCGCACTGTCAGCCTCCAGACAGTACGGCCCGCTCTCCACTCCTCTCCTTGCCCGGCCTGCCTGCCTGCCTGCCTGCCTGCCTGCCCGCCCGCTCGCTCTCCGCGCTCATCATTTCTCAGGGCTTGGAACTGCCCGAACCTGCCAGGAGCTCAGACAGCCCCCCTAAGAAGTGACAAAGTCTGCACCGCACACCGCACTCCAAATGTCTTTCCACCAATACTATACAAACTTCTGACTCATCCTGCATTGCTTGCACTTTTCCATAGTTGTTGTTTGATGGTGGTACAACAAGGCCATTCGTTTTCCAAAGAATAAGAGCCACTTACCAAGTTTTCAAATGTAATCCTTCTATTTAATGACGGTTTGTGATGTGCTGATGCGGTGGCCAGGTTTTTAGGAATGGTGTGTGAAGAAGAGGTAGGTGTGCTGCGCTTTTGGGGAATAAGTGAGTGGGCTTGTCAAGAGTAATGATGTGGTCCTTTGCGTAAAAATAACACCCACGGATTCTTTCATGGGAATAGGCAAAGTGTGTGTATGCGTGTGTGTGTGGCTCTTACTTCGACAGGGACTGCTGTTTGAGGCACAGGAGTGTACTGGGGAATGTAGGTCCCTTGCATAGGCGCCCCGGCAGCTGCAGCAGTCATGTACTGAAACAAGCATAAACAAAAAAGGCACACAGGTCAACATCTCTTACATGTAAAAAAATCGTTCTACACACATCACAATACGTTTACATTTGTGACAGAATGTACAAAATCCAGGTCAAAAATGGGACGAGAGAAACAGATATCTGAATCTGATATTGATATGATTATTCCCTATCAGTATCATTTACTGCAATTTTCCCACTGAAAGCGTTGTGGATGAGAACTTGCTGTGCCCTCAGCATCCTTTGGAGGGCGCTAAAAGAATGTGTGTGCACTCGACAGAGCAGAGGATAGGAGTGAGTGTGTGAGGTATAGACAGAGGGGACGGAGGAGGAAGAGATGTCTTGCTGTTCTACCAAAAGACTTCACAGGCAAGTCAAATGCACCAGGACACAGCTGAGAAGGAGATAAAGAAGGGGAAAAAGAAAAGCTGAGGGGAATGAAAGGAGAGTTTGAGAGAGAGGAGAGGAGGGAGAGAGCGGGAGGTCTGTTGCCTGTGGCCTATATTTTTCCTTTAGTCATGGCTGCCCCGGCTTTTAACTGGGCGCTCGCCTCGCTCCACGATGGCCATTTTACAGACGTGACACAAGTTCGGTTACACGACAGCCACTAGGCTTTCACATGCAATATGAATGAGGACACGGCACTTTGTGTGAGGCTTTTCCCTGAGAACTTGCTGTGAATGCATGCTGTGTGTATATACAGTGTGTGTGTGTGTGCGCCTGTGTGGTTTTTTGCCAGAGTAGTGTGTGTGCGATTCTTTTTAATTAGCGGCAGGCCTGCGCATAAAAGATGACTTATCACTATTTGTCTGTCCATCTGTGCATGTGGACATGTGTGTTCGTCCAATGCGTGCAGCTGTGCGAATATGCAATCTCTGTGCGAATGTGCCTGCTTGCGAGAGTGGGACAAAGACAAAAGAGGCTTGGAACTGATAATGCTGCAGTACAGCGCCCCGAACGGATGTGATCCCAGATAAAATAAAAGCCACCGGGCTGCCTCTCTCCGCCTCTCCATGGCTTCCTGCTGCTTTTCCGGACCAAGAGAAAAAAAAAAGAGGTACAATCCCTTTATTTCTGTCTAATTTTTTCCCCTTCCCCTCTCTTGCCATTGCTAAGGAGCGTGGCGACAGTATGCAGTGGGAGGTATAGTAATAGAGGGGCTGTTGCCGGGGGTTGCGGTGCCTTCTTTTCTTGGCGGTAGGCCCGGCGGTGCTGGTGAAGTGTCATTACCGGCAGCGCCGCTAATGGATCGGGTACGGCTCCACCGCTCAGCGCTAATGAGACCAGCTAAAGGCCAGGGACATGGGTGATTAACTCCCCCTACCGTCGCTAGCTACACACGGCCAAGCAGGAGGATGCCCTGGGATGGGGGATGTTGTAAGCGCATGTGTGTTTGTGTGTGTGTGTGATTGTGTGGGGGTCCGTGCATGTGTGCGTGTGGATTTAAGGTTATCACACCTTCAGTGCTGTCACATTCAGGACGGTGGGGTGAGGTGCCATAGTTCAGACTTCCTGACACATTACCACATTACCTATCTTCTGTGTTATCCCTCCTTTCCTCTCACCTTCCTGTCACTCTCTCTCTCTCTTTCTCCCTCCCTCCCTCCCCCCTCTCTCTCTCTCTTCCAACCTGCTGCTATCGTCTAAAAGGGCCCATCAGATTGTTGAAGTGACCTTCTCTTGAGAATCAAACCCATGCATACCAATTTTCCACCAAGTCCTTTTTTTTTGTCTTCGCCTCCCCTCTCCCCATTAACATCATCCAGTTAACTCACCTGTAAGGGCCAAAGAATTGAAAGCAAATGAAGGGAAGCAGCAGGAGATAATTAGCAATATCGAAATCTCCCTGTCAAAAGGGAGAATGTCCATTTGAGATGTTATATTTCTGGCCAGGGCTGCAAAAGGAATTTAAATGAGATTTAACAAGAAAATGTAATAAGATAAGATTTTTGGCTCCTACCATAACCATTAGTTAACCTATTTAATGTGGCAGGTGGAGCAGAGCACATTGCTGCAGTCGCTCGCTGCTGTGGCAAATCAGGGAGGACGTCAAGCCTGGCTCCAGTGAATTGAGTTGCTATGGTGATAAAGATGATTTTTTTTTGTCCAATATCAACTCTTTTAATACTTGCCTGTCCAAAGTCAGGGGACAGGTTTTGGGCATTATAAAGCATCCCTAATTGGCAATAAATGGTGTTTTACTCTTACAGCCACACAGCCACACAGCCACACACACACACACACACACACACACACACACACACACACACACACACACAGCCAAACATCTATACACACACACACACACACACACACACACACACACACACACGCACACGCACACGCACATGAAAACAGATGGCGTTTGTGTACGTTTCATGAACCTGCATAGTTTCTTAACGAGGCAGGTGTGAGTAAACTCCGTAAGTCTCTTCCCCCTACCATCACTCTCCATTACACTCACCTATAACTACAGTATAAAAGTCACACCGCAATGCAGCAATGCCAGGATGAAAATCCATACCATAGACAGAACCGCTCTAATACCACAGTGGATTGGGCCTCTGCGCCGCGCAACAGGCAATTTATGTTTCCTGGATATACAAGGACGATGGGGCCAGCTTTAACATTTAGCTTTCTAGCTTTTCCACATTGACATGAATTTCTCCATAAGAATAAACTTGTATAGCTCTGGCACCGGTGGAATGTAAGCGCAGCACGTTAGCATCTTTAAAGGTGTACTACGTAACTTTAGATTTGTCAGAGATGTGAATATTGTCGAAGGTTTAATCACATCACTGAGTTAAGAAAAAAAATTCTCGCAGGAAAATTGGATCCCTGGAACACTGTTTGAAGTTAGAAAGCTTCCTGAAAAGTTACTGTTTCACTGTTGTTGTTTACAGCATCAGGGCCATCTTAATTTTGTTAATAAACATATTCTAGTCTTAGGTTTGGTTCCTCAAAATAAATGTTTTGTTTTTATTCATGATGATAGAATTATTCAATACTAAGAATTACACTTAGAGAAACTATGTTTTGAAAACTTAATGCAGGCTCTGCAAATGCAAACAAATCCCCCTCCCCAGAAACTGCTATGTGCACCTTTAAATCTTCAAATACATCATGCACCTTTCTGTCCGTCACATCTATCTATCTATCTATCTATCCGTCTCTTCGGTGCTGACAGGCTGTTAAGTTGCGTAGTGTGCAAAAGGTGGAGGATAACAGTTGGTCAAGGCGAGAGCATCCAGCTACTCAGAGCGGGTTATTAATGGCAGAAGCAGTGTGGGGATGGGCTCTGATGACTATTGATCTTAGCTGTGGGGCACCAACACGACAGGAACTATTGGAGCCGCACACCAGCTGCTTGTGAATCACTGTGCTGTACCACTTGCCCATGAAAAAGCACCTCTATATCTCTGCCCCCCTGGCTTTGTAAACACCTCACCAATATGGAGATTTATCCTAGACGGACACGTTGTCAACACACTCTTAGCAGCACAGCCTTGCACTATGTAACTTTGGGTGTGTCAGAGATGTGAACATTTTCTGAGGTATATTCTCATAAATGAATAAACAAATTTTCCTCACGTAAAACTTGGATCCCTGGGATACTATTTGAAGTAAGAAAGCTTTTTTTAAAAAATTGATCTGCAAATGTAAACAAATTCCCTGTTCCCGAAACTGCAGTTTAAGTATATAATTGTACTGTATTGCGCAGACAAAAGTCGGGAAAGGCAGAGAAGGAGTAGAGTGCTAGTAAACGCGGATGTGAACAAAGCATGTTTCAAAATGCAAATGTTCTATGGGGCTGGAAATGCATTTAATGTGTGTTAATGAGACCTCAAAGATTCACACAATATGTTTGGGTAAGTGAACACTGAACATAAACGTACCGTTTGTTTGTGTACAAGACAAAAAATCAACATAGCACCTTTAATGGCTGTTATCTGGTCGTCCATTGTTAATTGATTTTCGTGGGTCAAAGGAAGGAGCTGTAAACACAACATTCACATGTAATCACCTCGTAAAGATGACTTGCTGAATGTGTTGGCAGTAAACAGAGGCCTCTTTAACACATCAAGCAGATATGGAAACATTTGAAGTATCATATTTCTGGCCACTTTACGAAGGTAAGTTTGATTTTCCCCTCACCTTAAAGCCCTGTTTGGTACTCCACTTGAGGGAAATATCTAGCTCTTTTGCTGCTAAATGCTTCACTATAGTTGCTAACTTTACCTCTTTCTTAATTGGTGCTGGAAGAAAAGTACCCCTTACACAACATTCATGTGATTTATTTAAAAATTCACTTTAGAACAGTAATTGGTTCAGCTTTAAGTTAAGATAACATTCTAGAAAAGCCTTAAGATCATGCAGCAAACAGTTAACTGTGTGTGCACCATATAATTACTGCTGTTCTTTATAATCAAGATCCAGAGAGTTTCAGGCAAAGATTTAATTGCACTGCAGAGGTCTGGTGCTTCCTGTAAGATGGTTCATTTAATGTGCACACTAACTTGAGCACATATAATCCAAATTCAGAAATAAGGTTGTATATATTGGAGCACATTTTAGATTGAAAATCATGATAAAAAACTCATATTTATAGCACAGATTCAAATTCAGAACATTAAAAATGAATTTAAGAGTGACACAACTCTTGCCCCACAGTTCTTGGCTACGAGCCCTTAAAACACATTCATTGTAAAAATGTAAAATGCCATAAAAGGTTTTTCTCCTCCCTTAACAACCACTTTCAAGGTTCTGCAAGGACACTAGCTGCTCAGTGGTAGTAGGAATCACCCTGATGTCAACATGTGTTACTGTTTGAATGGAGTGCATTCTCAGTCCACTTCCCCGGGCTGGGTTAAGGCTAAATATAGCCATACACGGTAATGGAAATGCAGAGTAACATACTGTACCCGGACTTCCCTATATATAAAAATAAACAAATAAGGCAAACAGCCCAGATAATAGAGGAAAGCGCTTCACACAAATCCGTCTTCCAGGGACAGAGAAGCTGTCAATCACCACCGTCACCATGACAACAGAGTCCTGGATTCTACATGCCATGACAGGCATAGGATGGAAACACAGAGGGAAGGTCACCTCTTGTCATGTCAAACACTGTGTCACTCACGGACACGGACGGAGACACTGGCATGCGTGCAAAGACACACACAAACACACACACAGAAATAGTAAAAATGACAGCATGTGCACATCCGCACATCATATTGCGCAGCGACCAAAAGATGCGATCAAGCACAAGCCATGACATATAGAGTCCTGTTAAGTGGCGAGAGCTTCTAGACAGTAAATAAATCAGTGACAGACAGTTTGCAATATGCACCCAACACGGTGAGATAAATCAGTCAGGAGCAGGGATGGCGTGTTTATGTGTGCCATCCATAAACAGTGAGCCTGAGGTTCTTTAGCATTCTGTAATCAACTTGTTCTAGATAGACAGTCACCAAATTGAGCTGGGTGACTAGAGTAGTTTTCAAATTCCAAAGCAGTGACAATACAGAGATGGCACTTATCCATGCTTCTTCTTCATTATGGGTGCGAGATTTTCCTTTTTTTCCCCCTCCTTTTTTTTTTTTTTTTTTTTTTTTTAACCAGGGCCTAACCCATTAACCAATCCTTGCTCCAAAACAACACAGTGTTCTCGGAAAGCTACGGTCACCAAAACCAGTGTCACAGCTTGGGCGGATCGGGAACATTTGGTTCCTTTTCTTGGCGAGGGAGGAGAAAAAGCCGCAGCCATACACAAACAGCCGCACAGAGTCCCTGGAACAGCCAAGAGTATTCTGAGGTGTGGCTTCTTCTTTTCGGTGGCCAGAGGCAGTCAAGTTGTTGACTTTAGAGATGCTCTATACTCATCATGGCAGGTGCCTCATCTGCGGCGAAGGGGGTCGAGTCACGTGACCTGTTTGGGGCAATCAAAACAACCTCGCCACATGCGTGTTGTCTTGAGGAATGTGCTCTAAGGGTATGCGGTGTCAGGTCCAGTTTATTACACAGTTCGTTACAGATGCTGGTTTCCCAACCCCTCTTTTTAAACAGGCTTTCTCAATCAGGCAATATGAAAGGGCCCTTCCACATCTGGCTTACGAAGAAAAACTGTATGGGAAAAATGTGTCTCGATTCCCACATAGCTGATCAAGTGTGGCGTGCCGTGTGTAGCATGCACAGTCGTGGAGAAAGTTATGCTACACAGCACATCGCCTTAAGGAAAGCTAAGCAGGCAGAAAGGGGAGAGGCACAAAAAAAGAGTTGCCGAAAAAAAAGGAGTGAGCGCCTTAACCCACTTTCTACTATAATACAACCCCATCAAACATCAGAAGCCATCAGTGTAGATTAGCCCGTCTATAATCCTAGCTGTTAGCACAGCTGGGGCAGATTAGGGCGGGGGCATTCCTGACAGAGCTAACGTGGCGTCACAGTCGCTGACAGCTCACCTGGAAACACATGGGGTGACTGTACAATACAGCACTGTTTCAATCACACACACAGACATACACACACACACAGATCAAACATGGTGCCGGAGCAAAGCTGCCCCCGGGCAAAAGGGTTAGGGCAGGAAGTCAGACCTCAGAACTGTGTGACACCTCTAAGTCGACTTGATCCTGAGACAGAGGGGGAGGGTTCATGGTTTAGGGTGGGTGGTGACTGTAAAGTGAGAGTGCGTAAGTGTGTGTGTGTGTGTGTGTGTGTGTGTGTGTGTGCAATAAAGAAAAGTGATGGAGTGATAGATTTGATGTGTGATTTAGAGAGTGAGGGAGACAGAAGGTGGGAGAGAGAAACAGGAATTACAGGGTGAAAGTGAGGAAGGTGGAGAACAGAGAGCTCTGTCGCACACAGGATATGTGTTTAATGTGAGAGATCAGGGAGGGAATACGGCCCCTCCATGTCTGGCGGTGAATTCATGCCGTGTCAAACAAATGATATGGCGGCTCCATGGCAGAGCACATGTGGCAAAAGCCTGAGAAGGTCTGGCCTTTTTTTTAGAGGAAATGTAAAATCCATCTTTTTCTCATAGTGTGCTTTGTTTTTTGAACCCAAATGAACAATGTTCCAAAAAGATATGAGGCCACTTGGTCTTCCCGACCCCGTACCAGCAAATGTAATGCACACCTGGTGTTTCCTTTCCCAACGTTTTACTGTTCTGTCTTGAGTCTACAGTAAAGAGCAGATGGAAAACAGCAGGAAAAAAACAAGACAGATTGCCTCCGATAAATTTAAAATGCACCTTTATATGAATGGATTTTTATAGCATTTGATCAAGAATGGCAAATGTTTTGTTTCAGAAATATGCTATGCTATGAATATCTTTAACAATATACCAATTAATACATTATAATGAAAGAAGAGAAAATGTATTGTTGCAGTACAAATAAAAATAATAAAAAATTAAAAAATGTGCATAGTCAATTTAATTAATATGAATGTATGAAAGTTGTGCTAGCATTAAATCAGCATTTGACAGCTGGTATCTCAGAAATAAGATAAGGGCAGGGCATCTGGGGAGTTTTTTTCAGTCCTGAGTTGTGTCCAACTTCTACTGTATCAGTGCAGCTTGTATGCAGTGAAAAAAGGCCAAAGCCAGACTTGTGTGTGTGTGTGTTGTAATGGTGTCTGGTTTATTGTAGCACAGTGAGGAGGAGTATACTCACACTTCCCGTAGTTCCCAGGGACATATGGTTCATCTGCTGGGTGATAGGGCCCATCATGCTGGCAGGCTGCATGGACATAGTGTGGTCCATGGCTGGCGTGATCACTGCACCCTGGTGGCACGAGAAAAAACACAAGTACAAGTTGAGATGAAAACATGTGGACATTGTGTCTATTCTTTTACTTTTCATTCCAATTCACATTTGCTCCAAAAAACACATAAATCAGAAAATAAGCCAAAAGATTTCACAATTGAAAAGGAGTAACTATATGTATAACGGTGAAAAAAAAAAACAGGGAGGAGGGAGGAGGGAGGAGGGAGGAGGGAGGGAGGAGGGAGGGAGTCTTGGGCTAATGGTTAAAAGAGGCATGGCAGGAGGTTCGGGTGAGAAAAGAAGGACAGGGAGAGACAGATTAACATTTTTACAAAACACTTTATTCACAACATTTTTAGTTTGATATAGTTCAACAGTTCAACAAAGTGCTAATGCATTCAGATTCCCAGTTTTTTATCTAGTAAAAAATTGTGAAAAATGCTAATCTTATCATTAATAGTGGCGAAGTGGGTAGGAAGATTGCCTCTGGAGTGCAGGGTCGGAGGTTCGATTCCCCGCCTACCCGCCACATGTCGAAGTGTCCCTGGGCAAGACACTGAACCCCAAATTGCTCCCGATGGTTCAGAGAGCGCCTTGCATGGCAGCTACTGCCATCGGTGTATGAGTGTGTGTATGAATGGGTGAATGTGGTAAGATATGTAAAGCGCTTTGGGGCTGAGAAAATCGTCTAGAAAAGCGCTATATAAGTCAAGTCCATTTACCATTTACCATTAATAACGGAACAGACAATATTATTAAAACGCCAACACTGTTTGAAAGCATCCAAGTCTCCAATATGTTTATATACATTTGTGTTATGTAGGAGAGCGAGGGACAGAGAGAAAGACAGAGAGAGGGATAGAAAGTAAGCAGGAAGAGATGCTATCGTCAAAACTACAAAAGCAATAAAAAAAGAGGAAGAGTGAAAGGTGACACGAGGACAACAATGCAGCTGGGGAAGGAGAAGAAGAAGGGAAGAGTGACAGTGTCAATAAACAGCAATGGAAACCGAGGGACATTTTTCAAGATCAATAATACGCACTTTTGTCTTAGGTCCATTAAAAGGGTCAATATCTGTATCTGATGTATCAAACAATATGGGTCTGTTGTGGTTCATTGATTGCTGAGAGAGAGGATGCTGTCCCCGTCCCACCCTCTCCCTGTCTCTCACTTTTTATTCACTCACTCTGGAGCCTCTCCCACTTAGGGTATAACGCGTGGCATGTTTCCCCTGTTGGGCGGGTGGGAACGCTAAAGCAGCAGCATCATTTTCACGCTGCAGTGGAACATGAGGGGAAAGTGATGAAACCATTGTTGCTCTTTCATCCCTTGTCATGATAGCTCCATTTTCCCCGTCACTGAAGCCTTCCGGAGGAACGTGTTCAAAAACCAAACTCCCTTTTTTTTCCTACTCTGCTGCCTCTATTCTTCTCACTGTGTCCATACTGTAAGTGTGTCAATGCGTGTTTGTAGGTAAGCCTGCTACACACTGCATTTCTGCACACGTGTGAAAGAGACTGACAGCTTCTCCGTGTGTGTGTGTGTGTGTGTGTGTGTGTGTGTGTGTGTGTGTGTGTGTGTGTGTGTGTGTATGTGTGTGTGAGCATCTAACTCCAATAAAGTAATTTTAGCGAGTGTGTGCGCGTGCATGTATATGCACCCCACTGCTGGTGACTCTGTGTGGGCTTATTGGAGAACAAACTGTGCAGACACAGCCTGTCAGAATCGCTCTGCTTGCCTACTTCCCTGCATTCACAACACAGTCAGCTATAACTCCCTCTCCTCTCCTCTCCTCTCCTCTCCTCTCCTCTCCTCTCCTCTCCTCTCCTCTCCTCTCCTCTCCCTCTCCCTCTCCCACTCCATATGCCGGCTTCATGTGATCCTTTCCCGGTGATTTACCTCGGCACAAGCGGAAAGAAACTAGCGTGGAATGCTGAGATCAATGATGGAAGAAGTATTCAAAAGGCACCAGCTCATTGTCAGTTCAAACTTAAGCCTTGTTATAATGTAGTTTTACATTTTTGCACCTCACAAACTCCAGGTAGTAATTTCCACTGGTGGTAAGGGGGGGCGGGGGTATCTCCCCTGCACTCAGAGCAACTTGCCCTGGGTTTTCACCTTATAGCAGTATATCATTTCCATATCACATTAATTAATTCCAGGGCTACATGAAACCTCAAAGGAATCCCTTCAGAGCTACTCAGGGCTGAAAAGGGGATGGCATAATTAGTTTTTGGGGTAATATTTGAATAATAAAACCTATGCCTATACCTTGCACAAACAAGAGCTTAAGTAGATACTCAAACTAATGTAGCTTGCTCATATAAGAGCTTATATAATATACGGCTGATACATCTGACCTGACAGTTGATCAAAAATGCAATTTAATAATGAAGTAAACTTGGACAATTTAACAGAATGCAGCTCAATTTACAAGATGTAATTCTTTGAACAGGTTAAATGACAACATAGTATCAGATAGATAAACATAACTAGATTTTTTTCTACTTTACTTAAGCAATAGCACAATGAAAAACTAATGGTAGCATCATCTCTCAGTTTTGAATAGAGAATCAGAACCTTCAAACTGATCTTCATCTACATTATGAACCATCCGGAGCTCTTTGGAACGGCTTGGACAGGTCTACTTTCAGTCCCTAGAGACAAGACTAAACATGGAAAAGCAGCTTTCAGTTTGTATGCGCCACATATTTAGAACAAGCTCCCAGAGAACTCTACAAGCTCTTTTAAATCAAAACTGAATACTTTTCTGTTTGACTTCTAACCTATAATTTTTTTTTGCTTTTTTTATTGTCTTTTAAATGCAATTTCTTTGTCTGTTTTTCCTTTTTGTTTTCATTATCTCTTACTTGCAATTACAATATTTTCTTATTTTGAAGAAACTACTTTCTTAGTTTTATTGTTAATGTATTTCTATACCCTCTGTAGAGCACTTTGAATTCTCGTCTGAATTGTGCTATAGAGTTTATAAATCAACTTGCCTTGCATTGCCTTGCCTATAGTCTTCAGGAGATGTAGTGGGGGTACAAAGCATTTCTCTCTGAAATACAGTTTAGTTGATTCAAAGTAGCAAAAAACAAATGGAAATGTCTGGTGTTTTGTATCACCACTGGCTGTGACAGAAAGAAAAAAAGAAAAGGAGAGGAAACTAGGAGATGGACAGAACGACTGTGTGAGGACAGGAAGGATGGATGATTAAGGAGAGAGCTGATGGAGGTCATGACGGAAGACGGGAGTGAGGAGAGAGAGAGAGAATTAGAGAGATCGTCCTAGACACAGGGGGAGAAAGGTAGAGCAGACAAAGAAGGAGAAAAGGAGGGGATAGAAGACGAAGGGAGAGAAGGAGGAAAGAGAAAATGAGAGGAGCGAGAGGGAAGCGGCGGGGAGCTGTGGGCTAACCTGTTACTGATTCAGCCTCTGACAATGCCTTTATAATGGGAAAGGGAGAGCAACGGAAAGGCTTAATTCACAGACGTGTCAGGGAGAGTTAAGCCGATTTGTGATTTCGATTTTCTGTGTTTGTGAGACTGAGTGTCTGTGAGATAGGGGGTTTTAGAGAGTGTGTGTGTGTGTGTGTGTGTGTGTGTGTGTGTGTGTGTGTGTGTGTGTGTGTGTGTTTGTGGTGCGGGTGTCCACTGATGGAGCAGAGACGATGGAAAATGAGAAAGAGACTGACACAAATAGACAATATATGTTTTTGATTTGTCGTCCCTGTGCGAGGAAGAGACAGAGAGACGGAGAAAGAGGAAGATAATGGATGCTGCAGACATATCCGCAACAAATGTCTGAGATTATGTTTACAGATCTTCTTAATGCATGCATATGTTTGTGTGTGTGTGTGCGTGTGTGTGGGTGTGCCTGTTTGTGTGGGTGTGTGTGTGTGCGCGTGCCTGTGTGTGTGTGTGTTTGTGAAAAACCCATCTTTACTTAAGATGGTATTGATCCTGCTCCAGACAGTAGACAGATGATATCAGCCCCCTGGTTGTTAAATACGTTGATATACACTCAACGACCACGAGACAATGTACAACAAATAAGAAAACCGTACAAGCAGCATTGTTTTTAATGATCAGTCATTAAAAGTAAAACGCAGCACTATATACAAATGACGGAGCGCTGATCGGTATTGGCTGATATTCATTACTTGGTCTTTAGAGTTGCTGATCAGAAATAACAATTGTAAAGATGGGCGAGGCAAATACATAAATGTCACAGAGATAGCAAGCGCTTTTTTAAAAAATTTTATACTGCCTGGCCCATTACTGCTAAAGGCATTTCCACTATGTGAAGTGGTTTTTTGTTCCTTTGCAGCTTGAAATAGACTCAAGATACAGACAGGTAGGAAGTATGTTTGGGTTATTAGTATCAAGTTTAAGTTACAGAGTATTAAGAGGTTCTTGCTGCACAGAATTTGAATGCAGACATTAGATATTGCTTCTTTTTTGTTTGAAACTACATAAGTGAAAAAGATGTAAAAAGACCTTCTGTTCTTTTTTCATACAATTTAAAGAAAGTTCATACATTTTAAAGAAAGCTCCACATTGCTCATTTAGGAGGGTGTGACAGTGCAGGAACATGTGATGAAGCTCGGCATAAAGAATAAATAATCAATCACTTTCAAAAAGTGGAAAAGATGGACAGAAATGGAAATGGAAAAAAAATATTACTTTTGCAGGACCCTGCAAAGGTCAGTGTCAGATTCTCTTGATTACGATGACTTTAAAACCACTGATCAGTATCAGCCCTTTAACAGCGGATCAGAGCATGCCCCACGGGCAGCCATTTTGCTCATCTGCTGCTGCTGCTCCGGGTTATAATATCAAACATTATTGCCTATCTATCTACACTGTTGCTTCAAACCGTTCGCCTAGATATAACTACCTTCAGGCGTCTGCAATGCCCTCGCTTTGAGTAAAAAACAGCCTGAGGCCACAAAAGGGAAGCTCACACGCCAAATCCTCAATCTTGTAGTTGGTTCACTGCTGACAAGAAGTCATCTGGTTATGACACTAGCATACTGTAGTCTTCAGACGTTTCACACTCAAAGAAGTGAAGAAGAAGTGCTGTAAGAACCATGGACAGTTAAAAAAAAATGAATGTGCTGTCTGTGACAGGTGGAAAGAAGAAGAAAAAAAGACAGGAGACGCACATTAAAAGCCCCAAGGAACGTCCAACAATGGCCACGGCTGTGTTTCCCCGAGTCTCCCGCTCAAACAAAGCATCACTTGTGTCGCAGACATGAAAGACGACCCCGCGCTTGACTCGACACATTCCTCAATGTACTTGACAGTTGGTTTCTACATGTGAGGCTCCGCGGTTTTGGATTCTGACGCTGGTGTGTGTGTGTGTGTGTGTGTGTGTGTGTGTGTGTATGTTACTGTGTTTCGTGTTGGGGTAAATGGGACACGCACACACAGCAGGATACTTGCGGAGGTGCTGCGGCTCCACGCCACAGGGTTTTGGGTAATTCTGCTAACGCTTAAGTAGTGTACTGTGCAGACATGGTGCTCACACACGCACACACAAACAGACCTGACTTGTTCACTCAGTCGTTATTGGTCTGGAAAGCCTGGTGTTAGAGAACATCTGCTGACGATTGACTGGTAACTTTATACAGCACGGAATGGCCAAGGACCCCTAATACTACTAAAGGCTCGCCCACCTGAACGGTACACTGTAAGGCAATGAAACAGTATCCATAGAAACCACAAAATGATTTTGGCTATGGAATGTTAAAATATAGTGTGTGAATATGCCTTTATGTTTCATTATATTGACATGCTCTTGAAGCGTCTGAATGTGTCTTATTCATCTTGTTTGGTATTTGTTTTCTATTAAGGTTAACAACAGCCACTCATAACTTCGCCTTCACCCAAGCTCGACCGCCACCACAGTTTCCAGATGCCCTCAAGCACCTTTCTATTCGAGTAAGCCCAAAAAAGGGAGGCAGCGTCCAGGGTCTTTCACTCTAAAGCGCAGCATGAATCCCTCCTCGGGGCCAACAGACTACCAGGGCAAGCCCTACAATTACCCAACAACGGTCTGTCTAAAAGACACAGCGTGCCATGGACTAAGCCAGCGAGGTGAGCTGCTCATTTTTAATTTCAAGTGAAGTGGCAGCGAAATAATAGTGCACATTGATGAATGGCAATGAATGAAGCCTCCCAGGTTGACATTCTCTTGGCCTTCCCCACATCACGTACAAATACAAATATGTTTCAGGGGTTTTGAAAAGCTTGATTGCAAACACGACAAGAACCAACAGGGTGGAAAAAAGAGATCGTTTCTGTGAAAATGAAACCGCTGAGGGGGCCACATCAGTGAACGTTAACAGATCAACGTGTGGAGCCAGATACCGATAAAGGATTTCTCACCTCCGGCAATGATCTTTATCTATACTGTGTATCTATTTGTCCTCCACGATGCAATGCAAACAAGGGGGTGGTGATGGATCGGTCTCCCTCCACTTATTGATTCATTTGTCTGTCAATCATGGGCAATACCTGCAGATGATGCAGATTAAATTAAGGTACTTTTCCTTTTTTTAACCACTGAAATTCAGCATTTTCTAATTTTAACCAGTTGAGTCGTGAGTTGCTGTAAGCTACAATTACAGATCAAAATATGGAGACATACTGTATATTACTAATTGACCCTGTTAAGATTGTTCATGGAAATGCTATAGTTTTGTTGAGCACTAATTAAGTGTGTGTGTGTGTGAGTAAGAGAGGTAAAGGTTGAAACTATTAAATGAATCCCTATTATGACCAACATGCTCAACGTAACAAGTAAGTGGTAGAAAACTCCATATTTGTCCACATCTACAGTACAGGATATTTGGATAGATTTGCAGAGTGGGTGTGTGTGCTTGCAATGTGTCCGTGTAAGAGAGAGGCTAAGGGTGCTAGATGAAGCATGTAACAGTATTTGTCATGTCTTCATGGGAGGTCCATTTCTCTCCACGCTCGGATCAACCATTCTCTGACTGCCTTTTGCAGACAAATGGATCATTTCACACGCACATCTCTCCAGAATATTTACTCTATTTACAAAAGGGAAGAAAAAAAGGATCAGAATTCCAATTAAAAAACACTGCAAGCTAATAAAGCACGTAGGCCAAAGCACATCGGCATTTGTCTCAAAACTTTGTTTTATTTTGTTACTATCGCAACACTTTCCGAGATAATATCCTTAGGGCTTACAGTGAAAATGCAGACGCTCGATCTCACTTTCCGTCACCCCGTGGCACTGCAACAATATCTCTCTTATATGAATGAAACTTTAACCCTGAACAGAAGCTTTTCTGCTGGCACTGGCACAGTAGCTGCAGTTGTACTCTGAAAGGGCAACGGGGGAGAGAGAGAGAAAGAGGGGATGGCGGGAGGAAAAACAGGGAGAAATAAAAGGGAGAACATATAAAAAGAAAAGAAAAGAAGTAGAGTAGAGAGGGAGCGAGGGATACAAAGATAGAAAGATAGAAAGGAGAGAGAGAAAGAGCAGGGAGAGCAACTCAAGGACGGCCGTATAGCCCGGTCTCAAATTCTGCCTTGCCAGTCAAATCCAAGAAACCAACATAATGCCCCCCCCCCCTCCCATTCGGAATCTGCAGCGTTTTTCATGTCAAGCGGGGAGATGGGTATCACACTGTGCACCGATTCACCTCCATTCGATGAGGGCAGATAGTTATGGTTCACTTCTAAGAAGCCCTAGCAGAAAGCACCTATTCAAAGCCAAAGCCAGAGAGAGAAAAAAAAACTGGCAAGGGTGCAACAGAGAGGAATTCAATAATTCACCTCGAGTAAGGGCCAATGCACCCCAGCACATACACACTGGAAGCACACACAGTTCACAGTGAGGGGAAGGGAAGGGAAAGAAGAGGAAGAAAAGAAAAACTGAGGATGGATAAGTCATGGGGAAAGACAGCAATGCTGCGCTTGGCTGGCACTGCGGCTACACCGGCACTCTTTGGCAGTATGCAATATGAGAGTGCGTGATTGATGATCTGCACGTTAAGTGAGATTTACCATTAAGAATGGGTTTCTGCACTAAAACAACGTGTGTGTTTGGGCATCTGTGTGGGAGCTGCATGTCTGTACTTGTCTATGGGGCCTTTACCCCCCCCCCCCTGCTCTTCTACAAGGTCTGCTGACTTGTGCAGCGCTGACCAAAGAACAGGGCTGCTGTTCTGACATCCCACGCCATAACAGAGCACAGTGTTAAGAGAGTGGAGACTCGGAGATACACTTTGAGAGAGGAAAAGAATGCAAAAGACAAGACATATGATAAAGAGAGGACAAAAATAAAATAAAAACAACACCGGCAAGGACAAGCTGCAACCTCATCTAGCTGTCCAAAAGCACTTGTCACTTTCTATCAAGTCCTACGCCTAGCGCACTTCTCCCTTTAATTGGGTATAAACACGTTTTGAAAACTGTTCTCTCTCTCTCTCTCTCTCTCTCCCTCCCTCTCTATTGCTAACAAAGTGTGGGCTCCTCTGCGGCATGCAGTCCGGATTCGTATGGATGGACTTGTCAAACTTAATTTGTTCGGATAAAAGCAAACACCTTTGCCAAAGCGGCACACGCTGCAATGCTCTCTGTTTATATATGTTATGTGTAATAGACAAACTCCAGTCCAGTTGTTCCAAATTTCAATAGTTTAATTTACTGCCATTCAAAACATCATGTATCATTCCCGACAAAGTATTGATAAAAACTATTTTCTGTTGGAGTGTAATTTTTTACAAAGGCACAGGGAGTCTGGAAAAACATCGAAATAAGTAAACAAATCATTACAGAAACACAGCATCAGCTAATAAACAAGATTTTTTTTAAACTATTTGTTGATCTACCGTCAGTTTACAGAATTTTACAAACAAGCTAAATTTTGAGAGCAGCGAAAAGGTCAAGGAATCACTTAGCAAGCTCTTTATCCCAGTGGAAGCACAGACAATGTATGATGATTGTTTTCATAGCAGGTATTAATGAGGGGTTTTTTTTAGACTCAAGATGAACTGATTACCTCCAAATTAACAGAGAAAGCACCACTATTGCTTTCACCAGAAGATCAAAACCACCAATGTAGCTCACCAAATACCTTTATTATGTACGATACCATCAATAGGATGTTGACAACACTGAGCTTTATATTAGTTAGATGTTAGACGTATATGTACAAGAGGATTTTTGTACATATAAAAAGTTTAATATATCTGAACTTTTTTATCTTTCGTGTAATGGTAATAATAAATGTCTTCAACACAGAAACATGGACTGTGTTTCTTCAGTTGCATTTTCTACTACAGAGTCTGACTGGCTTTGGCTTTGACCCCGTCCGTGCTTGACTGCCTCCATATTGCCCGAGCACCAGGAGCGCCATTGCACAACGCTCCATTGGTTTAACACACGACACGTGCTAGGAGCCTGCTAAACTGCAGCACAATCAATTGGTTTTTAATGCTCTGACTAGGCCCCGGAGCTCTTGAGGGGCTAGCACGCTTGGCTAATTTGATGTGATTCACTGAGCTGGGTGGCAGGCTGTGGTGTGTAAGGGGGCAGTGTGTACTGTATGTATGCTGGTAGCTGGAGTATGAGTGTGGGTCATATAAAGGGGGGACAGATTGGTAGCTTTCCACTGACGGCTGTGACAGCTGGGGTTAGCACCTACTAGCAGCCGTTTGGTGACAGAGAAAAAAGCCACTGAAACACAATGGAGACGGGGCCATGGGGACGAATAGGGCCACATGGCTACTGCTGGCATGAAGGCATGACGAGATGTTCATAACAGTACAATGTTGTGACTACTGGCAAGTAGCTACTACTAATGGCTCCAAGAGGCCCTCATGACATAAGGCTGAATAGATGGATGGCTGTCTGGCAGCCGTATGGCCTGGTTGGGAATACCGAGTATGGACCACACACATATGGCACTACTTAACACAGGCATGTATCAGGCAAACATGAGCAGTTACACAAACATAGACGATGGGGCCTGTGTATGTTCTGTCCGCGTGCTGACAGACAAACCATAACAACACATGACTAGAGAAGATGCCAGTAGATGGAAGAAAACACAAATAGTGAGAGAACTGCACATCCTGAACAGTAACGCTATTAGAAATCTCAGTCTTGTCATTTACCGCGTTGTAAATACTGTCTACAACCCATGACATCTTCAGTCTCACAACAGGCGAACACGGCAGAAGCAGCAGCAAAAATAGTTAGCTTGTTAGCGAGCTAGCTTTAATACTATGTGAAGCAAAACGTCACCAGGAAAAGTGAAGCCCCCACTACAAAGGTAGCGAGCATTGGCAGGGAAGAGAAGGGCTGGGTGAACACATACAGGTAGAAAAAGGCAGGAGGTTGCGTTGCTGAAAGGCAAAGTGAGTGGCTTGGAGGACAGCTGCAGCTTGGTGTGTGTGTGTGTGTGTGTGTGTGTGTGTGTGTGTGTGTGTGTGTGTGTGTGTGTGTGTGCCTCTGCCCAGCTGGTGGCCTGCTGCGCCCAGATTACATGTTCACTGTCCCACAGCGGGAGCGGAAGTGAGATGGGTAGGACTGAGTGGTAAATGGCCACAGCGGGGAGCCCCGCGGCTGGCTGAACACTTCTCCAGTGAGTAAGTGAGTGAGTGCCGGACCTCACTGCATCTGCACAGTCCAGTCCAGTGTTTTCCCAATCTGTTCAGTCACAGGGACTAGCAAGCAGCCATGTTTTTGACAATGCTACTGGCCCTTTCATGGGTTGCTCTTATATAATATATACTGTATGAATATGAGTTATTTTTAGGGTGCCTATTTCAGATGGACCAGACTTAAATTGGACTCCTTAGTTAACTCTAGTCACATTTTCATATTTATTACTATTTAGTTTTTTGACTGATCAATCTGCTTGTAACTGTAAAACCTAACAAAGCAACCTCCACACTGACTAACTGGTGAGGGAAACAAGCATGATTGATTACTGTAAGAGTCGGCACCACATTGCAACATTTTCCACGGATAATAAATTATAACTGGTGATGCAATTGCTGTATATTATTGAATCAGAATCCTTTATTGTCATTGTACAGTGTACAACAAAATTGTAGCAGCATCCCAGTATACATACAAACACAAAATATAAAAATAGTAAAAATATAGTGCAGGGCATAATAATAATAATAATAATAATAATAATAATAATAATAATAATACTAATAATAATAATAATAATAATAATATAAATACAATCATTCTGGGTTTTCATATTACTATCAGAATTTCAGGTTAATATTAGCTAACTTAACTGTGTGTGACGTTTCCAGTTTATTCCTTTCCAAAGTGTGTGTCTCAAAAAATAACTTCACTGTATTATTTACACTGCACTGCAAGATATTTCCCAAACATCTTGGGTAATAAATCCTAATAGTACGCTGTTGCAAATTCCCCCTGCCTGCATATTCATTTAACTCATTATTTAGGAATGATGAACTTTGGCACCAAAACACAAGTTGCATTATGTTACGTAGCTAAGCGATTCATTAGATGTACGTCAGCAAAACATAACTCACATTACTGTACCTTCAGGGTGGTATTTTCTTTTTTCAAATACAGAATAACTTACCGTATGAATAGAATTTGTATAATATTGACATGCTTATTAGGCACTTTACTTCCACGCACTTCATAGTAGTATAGCAAACATTTACAATGATACACTTTTTTCTACTGTATGAAATACTGAAATGCATTTTTGATTTATTTTGCAAGACACTGCACTATAGCAGAAGACTATTTAGTTAATTTGTGTCTGTGGTACACTGAAACTATTGCACAATTCAATTAAATGCTTGGACTGCTCCAGAGCAGTGAAGAGCAATGTTCACTGAATGCGCTTCAGGGGCCACAAAAAGCCTCAAGCAAACAATAAAGACTTTAGCAGAATGATTTAAAGCCTCTAAGCAACACAGCGAGGAACCCTCATGGAGCTAGGATCAATTAAAGCTCGACATTACAACAGTTTACTTAACTACTAATGCTCTAACATTACGGAGGGCAAATCTGGGATGTATTCCAAAACAATTGTGTCGGTATGTTACTGAAAAAAACATGGATCCAAAATGTGAATGTAACAGGGGCCAAAGTAAGTCCCTAAAGGCACTCTTAACACATTTGCTTGTGTTGTTGACATGATGCAATCACAATCACCAGAAGTAAATGCTGATTTTACAGGGAAAGAAATATTGAACATCCCATTAGTGTGGATACTCTTAACCGACCAAAAAAAAAGAAAGAAAAATAAGAAGTTAAGATTCGTTCTGCAGTCTATAACATTGAGGGGCTACTTTTTAGTTTAAATGCAATGTGACTACCGCTGTTGTTCTGTGGCAGACTCTTGTTATTGCTGAACTAAATCTGATTAATATTATGGTTTTGTCTACAGTCTGGGTTGGTTAATTGCCTTCTGGCACATCCAACACCAAGAAATCCCTACCAAAAAAATACTAAAGCTAAATGTGCTTGTATACTTGGGAACGCTGGGAACATGTGTGGTTATTGGAATGGGATAATATGCCTTTATAGAGCTGCATATAGTCACAGCAAGACTAAAGTGGTGTAATCATTTAGCTATCAGAAGTTTTTATTTCATGCTCTGACATACTCTGATGTGCATGTAGGCAATTCAGAAAAAAATTGTCTTTAATGCTTTTTTTCCCCCTTGCAGACTCAAATTGTCTGATAATTTAAATTGCTCTAAATATAAAAAGTTGTTAACTATTTTAAACACAAACTTAAAATAAACTTATTTTAATGAGTTCCTCCTAAAACCTTTCAACGTCTCTAGTAACACTGTGCAGAGAGGATATCTGGAGGCAAGCCATAGGTTTTCAATGAAGCGTGGGCCCCAGTGGGAGTGAAAGGCAGCTACTGCAAGTAAATGGTAGAGTACTTACTGTAGGTTGCATAACATATTGTTGATGAGGCATCCATGATGTACTCTGGACCTGGGAAGAAACACATAAAAATGTTAAAAGATAAATGCTGGAAATATTACATTTCCTCAATCCAAATACAGTAGTATCCCACATATAGCGATACATTCTGTTTAAATATCCACAATATATTCAAATAATCTTCAATCCGGAAGTTTTTAAAATTATTTAATTGCTTTTAATGCCCCAAAATGTCTTGACTTCACACACAGATAAGGTTGTGCCAAAGAATTACAAAAGTAATTTGAAAGTCTGGAAGCAGAAAATCTCTCTCCTGCCTTCTCATTAATTCCAACCGTATTACTTGTGCATAGAGCCATACATTAAGTACATTCTCTATAATATTCAGAGCAATTCCATACCCAGTGCTACTGTTAGAGTGGCTAAAAAGTCTGAAAATTAAATGGACATCAGTTTATCATTTAATAAGAAGAAAACCACGGAATGTTTTTTAATTTGAAGGTGTTTGAAAGATCTTCTTTATTTATTTTTTTGGACCAAGAATTTCAGGAGGTGTGCCAAGCTATTACCAAAGGAAAACATAAACAGACATGCATATTTACAAATGTAGATGAGAAAGTTATAGAGACGGTGAAACAGTGACAGAGACAACGATCAAGAGACTGGGAGGGAAATGGCCGAACAAACAGAGCTTTTAGATGGTAGTGGAGAGAGGAATTAGACAGCTTGTTGCAGACAAACACACAGGCTAACAGCTGATCCTGGTAAAATGATTAGATTAAACAAAGACAAACATGGAATAATCTGCGCTAAGAGCAATCAATCCTCTGAGCCAACCCAAACGCGTGATTTGGACCCACACCTAAACAAGCTTGATATTCTACAACATGACGCCAAGTCTGTTTGTTTATCCACGGTGGTATTTTTTCTCCCCAACAGAATGGGGACAGCAGACGGACGCAGAAAAAAGCTTATCTTTAATCATTCATTTTCAGCATGTTCTAACTGAGATACTGCATGACCATCATGTCGTTTATTAATTACAGAGCAAGGCTGTAGTCTTGAGACTTAAGAATCTAGTCAGAGTTAAGGCCCATTTATCCTCTACGAATTTTGTCTGGGAAAAAACGCTAAAGATATGTGGCGAAAGCTTTGGTTGTCAGTCAGAAGCGGTGGTTTGGAATATAATAAAAGCACTTAAGGCCATTTGACAGCTTTGCTGACAAGACGGGGTCTTTGATGACATTTGGGACCAGCATCCCACAATGTGACTATACTGCTATGAGCCACGTTTGCAAACAACCATCAAAAAATACAGCGTGCAATATTGTATAATACACTAGAGAGCTAATGGAATGCTAATGCTAAACACATGTTCAGCACTTGAAAAAAAATCAGTATTACACATTATTTTCCTGGGTCACCACTCACCTGTACCATGGCCAAAGATTGAATATCATAATTCTACTTTAAAAAAAAAACTTAATAGTGGTGCAGATTGATGACACATGTTGATGATTTGTATGTGCACGTCAGATATTTTCTATGGAGGTCAATGCATTTGGGTTCAAAGTTCAATTTAGGTGAACTTTGGCTACACTATTGCACCTTTGCAGTGTGTGCTACAGCGTTTGAGCGAGTGCAGACTCTATTTCAGATGAGAAATGATGGCTCTGCTTTGCACAAATGTCGAACTTGCATTTTTGTTGTGAAGGCTCTGTGAGTCATGCATCGAATTTAGATTGTTATCACAAAGTCTATATGTGGCTTAAAGTTACAATAACAAGGTTTTGAGACTTGATTGGATCTTTACTCCAGTCCCTTAAAGCTCCCATATTATACACTTTTCGGTTCTATTATACACCATATTATATGGTCTTAGTGGTCCCTAATACGTTTTTCTTAAATTGTTTGCTGAAAAAAACTTTCAGATAATTTATTGTACTATGCTGATCTCACAATGGCCTATTTTTTAAAAAGAGCTGCAGCTCCCCTCGTAAATATACAATCTTTGAGCTCCCCCCGCTCCCTGTCCGGAAGCGAAGCCAGATACGCCTCGCCCTCTGTCTGTTTGTAAACAATGATGACGTATAGCCTGTTAGCACAGTTAGGTTTAGCCTACCCATGGGAAGAACCAAGTCTAGTGCTAGTAACGCACTTTGAACAGTTTGACATGACCTATCCTTGTCTACATGAAAGACTATGTTCATACAGATGCACTGACAGCCACACGCTAATGGAAACGGCATGTTCACAATAAAAATGCTGCAAAAGATGGTGGCTACTGCGACGCTAGCTCGGGAGCTAGCTGCTAACAATACCACTAAAATCAGTGAAAAAATTATCTTCAAAGTCAGACTCCTTCAGTATACCTTCCAATCCTTTGTCCTATTAAAAACGAGGCATTTCCAGACTGGTGTGGGGAATAGAAATATGTTTTTATGAGCAAAAGCTGAATGCTTGTCCCAAAGCTAATAGCTATACACCAGTCAGGCAAAAATACCAATAAAAACATTTATTTCAGTTTCACTGTTTGAAAAAAAGCACAAGTAGCTTCCTATCCATTGTGTTATTAAAAACGAGGCTGCTGTGGTTAAGATACATTTGTGGATTATGCAACATTCATCATGTTTTGCCGTACTACAGGCATCTTGTCGCTTAGCAACAAGCAAACAACATGGGGGTGAAGGAATATTTTTCGAGAGGATCTCGGGGCCGTGGACCAATAAGAAATTGGGGGGTGGACTGCACAGTGGAAGCTTCTGGCTTTCCAGTTTTTGACGTCAGAAACGGGGAGAATTCTGACTGGAGTATATTGGGTGGAGAGGTGGAGGGTTTCAGAAAAGGGGAGAGTGAGAAAAGGAGAGAGCTTTCTTTTTTTTGATACTTTGGCAGTCTGTAGGCACACCGTAGACCCATAATTATGTTCAAAAACATCGGAAAAGTGCATTTGCACAATATGGGAGCTTTAAGGCTTGCCATTAAGACTCAAAATCCAAAAACATTCTAGTTTCACATTCTTTCCCGTTAACCTTAATATTCCATTCTTATATAACAGTAAAAACGTGCTATCAAGACAGCTTTGCAAGGAAAATGCGGAATTCAACTATCGGCTGCCCAAAATACTCTGCTTGATTTAGATTCATCTTGACTGACTTGAAAACTGACTTCTATTTTCCAAAAAGGACCAAAACGCAGCTGTGACAAAGTATAGTTTTGCTTATTCAGAATAACAAAGCTGACGTTATTCTATAGCTACAGTAGATTCGCTGTGAGTAACCTAAGAAGGTCCTTACCTCTGGCTGAACTTCACAGCTTGTGTTACCATTTAAAACAGCCAGTCAGCCAAGAAGCCGGTAAGTTAGTTTGTCTAGCAGCACGGTCCGCCAGTTGGCCACCCATTCAACTGTCATATGTAAAGCCAAGTAGCCAGCCAGTTAACTGGTTAGCACGCCAGTAAGCTAGTCTGCAGAGCCAGTGATGTAAACCAGGCCACGTCTGTTTGGCGGCACTAGCTGAGATCTTGCTAGAGATCTGGCCTGGACATTGGCAACTGTCATTTGGATCGTCAAAGTTCTTTTTCCAGGAAACAAAGCCGATCGTTTTTCAAACTCACCGGGTCCCAGGCTAAAACGAACAGCAGAACACTGTTGCAGCTTGCATGGGTCATTTGCCCATTTGATGAATAAATGCCATCATACCAGTAGATCAAAAAATAATATCCACTCACCATAAACATAAAAGAAGGAATGGCACATGCAGTAATTTCAATGCACCCGGTAGATTTTCATTACAAAGGGGGAAATAGTTTTCCATCATAAAAGAAAGTGATTTCCTTTTGTCTGGCGTATATACATATCTATGGTTTGCCTGGTCCGGCCTGTCTTCTCCTTTTCTTTTTCCTCTTGTCTCTTTGTACTTGAACAGAAGATGAAGGAGTCACCTTCCCCGCCGTGACTGGCTGAAGGGCAATATTACAGGAAGCGGTGGCAGAGCTGCCCCGATATTGAAACTGTGAGGATTAATATTCCTCAAAAGCCCGGGCCATTGTTTTTGATAAATCAATTTGGGAAGCCTTCCGAGAGCGGATTAGAGACGCGCCTTGGCCCACTTTTTCTCCCCCCCCCTCCTCCTCCTCTTCTCCCCCCCTGCCCCTTCCACCGCAGGTACTGGACCAGAGTTTTAATCAAGCGTGCCTCAAAGACGGGCAAAGCAACCTTCAGAAGCTACCCCTTCTCTGCCCCCCCCCCCCTCCACAACCCGAGCCATAGCCATCAACAATACCATCCTTCCTCCTCTCCCCAGTTGTCTTTCTCTCCATCTGTCCTTTTTATCTTCCTATCTATCCTTCATCTCCTTTTTTCTCTTGCTCACTATACTCGTCCGTCCATCTCTGCATACTAAACAGAGCCGATGTTAAATGATAGTTACAACGAGAAGGTACAATTGCTATGTCTCTCCATGTTTTAAGATTCGGGCAGAGTGTGCCGCGTGAAATGTGTGTTGACGGAGAAAAAAAAAAAGGTTAGCACTCTTGATATATCACACGGCCAATTTTCACGTTGTTTCTGTTCTGTGTCATTTACTCCACGGGATCACGGCCGTGAGGGAGGTGGAAAATTCGCTTGGATTGAGGGAAGCGAAGAGGGAGCGATTGTTTGTCGAAGTTAGTAAAAAATTTCATATGAAAAAACAAACAAAAGAACATTATTCATTGCATTAGCAGCTGAGGGAGCACAAAAGGGGTCAGGGAAAGATGCTTTTTTGTTTCCCTAGACACTTTCATTCTTGATGGCTGATTTAATTTTTTCTACCCTGTCAGCCTTTTTTATTTTCTACTCCTTGTTTTCTGATGCCTGTTGTGCTTTCCCGCCTACCAAACAGATGCCATCTAGCACAGCTGGAGCGCCAAACAAACGATGAAAGAAGAAGAAGAGAACCTCACACTGTTAAACAGACCACTCCCCGCCCCCCTCTCTTCCATCACCCTACACACAGCAAACCCTCCTATGTACACAAACACACACAGACAGCAATCTACCCATAATGCATTGTGGCCCACCTGATATGTGGAAACGGGGGAAGCAGCGATGAAGGGCGTGATGGAGGTCTGTGCGATCATGCGGTTGGTGGCGATGCTGTAAGGCGAGGAGTAGAACCTGAGAAAGTAAAGAGAGAAAAAGAGAGGAGAAAAGAGAAGTAGTAATGAGGTGAAGCTGAATTAGTTTTGGCGAATTCATACTAGGCATCTAGAACAATTGAAATAAAAAAGGGGTGTTAGCTGAAACCGCTTAAGAAAAAAACACTCTTGCAAACTAGAGCACACACACGCACTGACACAGAAAAACACACAGTGGATTTATCCTGTAGCTTGTTCAGAGCAAACACATAAAATTTTCATGAAGTGTCCTATAGAGTTCTCAATTGAAAAATTGTGTTTTATCACATCAAATTGAGCTTTGCCATTGTATAAAAGCAGTATTTTTTTCCCTCCAATCCAATGTGGATTCTAGTATTATGGCTACACTGTACTATCCTGGCTGAGTGGCTTAAGTAGCACACTTTGCAGGCTGAGGTTGGGAGAAAACGCAATGCATTTCAAAAACGCTAAGATTTGACATGAGGCGTAGAGGAGCGAGGTGGTGGGGCTATACGCTTCTTTATCTCATTGCTGAAGGTTTACAGCAACCATCTATATCGCTGTGATCCCTGGGAGGGTAAGTGGAAATTCCAATAGTCTCTGTCACCGGAGCTGAAGATCATATAACTGGCCGAGGATATTAGATAAGTTATAAACCAGGTTTGACGACCGCACATTCAATTTCGAGATACAGCATCAGCTCCTCCATGTTGTGTTTTACATTATATTTTCACCCTAAAAAAGAAAAAAAGAAAAAGCTTAACATTTCTTCCTCAGCTTCATACTGATATGGCAAATTGCTTATAAACCCCGCTTTTAAAGTGATGCCTGCCACAGTGCCTGGCTGCAGAATGGCAGACCTTAAAAAAAAGCTGGTTCCCCAATCCCCATCCCACCAATTTGTGCTCTATGTATTGGGGTGGCACACTTTTCGGGTTTTTTAGAGATTACATAGAACTCAAGGCACAAGCAGACACTGCCTTCAGGTTAGGAGTGCACTGCTGTCCAAAGTAAAGGAGTTCCAAGTATCTAAGGGTCTTGTTCATTGGTGTTGGTAAAATGGTATATGCTTAATCGATAGGCAGATTGTAGCGGTGTCAGCAGTAATGTGTGTGTTGTACTGACCAGTGAAAAGGCAGCTGAGCCAGAAGTCAAAGCTTTCGATTCATCAGTCAATTTATCTTCCACTAACCTATGGGGGTTGGGATGGGCTTTGGGTATAACCGAAAGAATGGGATTGCAGCAGAGACAAGCCTTTGAAATAAGACTACTCCATTGGGTGGCAAATCACCTTTATAGATGGAGTTATGGTATAGACATGTATAGGCATCTTGGAGTAGAGCCGCTGCTCCTTTGCCTCAAAAGGAGTCAGTGGAGGAGGTTTTGGCTTCTGACCAGGATGCATCATGGGTAATACCTTTGGAGGTTTTCCTGGCATGTCCATCTGGTATAGACCCCCAGGAAAGACCCAGAACATGCTGGTGTGGGCTATATTTGGCTTGGGAACCCTACAGGATCCCCCAGGAGCTGGCAAACGTTGCTAGGGAGAGGGACAGCTGGACTATTTTGACATGGTGACCTGGCTATGCATAAGTAGCATACAATGAATGGATGGGTGGATGGCACTTGAATTTTGATGTACCAGTAGGTATAGTCTGCCAGATGTGAAGTTGCACATCTGTTGCATTTACATTTTCTACTTCACATTAACATATTAATCAAATTGCCTCTATATTTCTAGAATCTGAATTTCTACGTTGCATTTACACTTTAATGTAGTTGACTACTTCTCTTTGCAGCTTAATTCACCCTACTTCCCCTTTTCTGGAATATGATCATTAAGCTAAACATGTGGTTGAATGCATTAAGAGTGACTCATTCCATTCCCAAGCAGGTCTGTTGCTTAACACAACCGTCTGTGGGATTATAATTTAGACAGATTTGGAAGCAAAGCAGGCTTTTAACATGGCAAACTGTGTGTAATGAGTGATGCTATTCATCCAGTTTTTTTTTTCTTCAAATTGACTCAGAGTCCTTGGGGGATAAGTGGTTTAGGAAGCGGTGGAATAAGGAGCTTCCTGTGAACGACTGAGGCCAAAGGGTGATTGGAGGGGAGGCTCAGCACTCCTGCCTTCCTGTCTCAATACTGCACGTTGCCGGGTCATTTATTTCAACGGCACCATTAAGTCATGACATAAAGACATAAAAACACACAGGAGCACACACTTACATTGGACACCCAAACACACCGAAAAACACACACACACACACACACACACACACACACACACACACACACACACACACTCACTCACTCAGCTATACTCTTTGTCATTTCTCACTCGATCCAACCAGTAAACCGATATTCCAAAGTCCATATGGATTTCCTTAATCAAACAGTAACAAAGTGCAGACACTACATTCATCTTTATGTGTGGCAGTATTATTGACTGGGGTCCATATGAGCCAATAGGTGAGTGTATTAGAAAGGTGCCATGGATGGATTGAAAGTCTAAGCTCTTACCCATTCTGCATTGCAGCAGGATCATATGTTAACGCCATGCCAGTCTGAAAGAGAGAGGGAGAGAAAAAAAACACGCAGGATTAATCATAAATTGTAAGAGCTTGATCGATTGAATGACATTACACTGCAGCAAGGGACCGTTTTTTTCTGACTGTATATTCATCTTATTTGGATATCATTAAATGTTACAGTTACACATTTTGCTTATTCAGCTTTCTTCAAAACTACTTCGTAAGGTCTTAATGACAGGTGCAAAAAGTGAGAAGGAGCCAGAAATCCTGCACACAATTGGTTCCTTTATTCACATTTCAGTAGGTAACATTACGATTTTCGAAATAGTATAACAAATATTCATTGGACCACATTCTGACACTGTCAACTGTGTATTACTGTGTCTCTCGGGTCCGTATGTCTCTGGGATATCTGTCAATATGTTCCTGCACCAATGTCACCAAGATAATTCGCTGTACCAATATTGTACTTGAGGAATAACGTCATTTATACCCTGATTCTTTTCATTCAAGATAAATTCAATCAAATCAGAATCAGCTCGTTTCAAATTGGAAAAACTGACAAGTGACAAAGCCAAAGTGGGAGTAAAGCTTAGTCAATAGGACAAAGAGAATTGGTATTGAGGGCGAGCCTTTTATTCTATTTCAATCACGTACAATCATGTTTTTATGAATGAGAGGAAATGAAGAAATGCCCTTTGGAGAGAAAAGGAATGAGTGGAAAAGTTATTTGTCTGCTGATGGCGTATGTATTGTGCGTGTGTGTGTGTGTGTGTGTGTGTGTGTGTGTGTGTGTGTGTGTGTGCGGTCCTCTTAGAGTCCAGGAGAGAAACCTGTGTTTCCACAATCCGTCATATGCATTCCTGAAGGTTCTCTCCCGGAGGAGAAGCTAATCCGATTTCTTTTAACGGGAGGCTGCTGAGGACGGCAGATTTCATCAGCATACATACACCCTTACACACACTCCCTTTTCTTGCCCTTTCTCTCTCTCTCTCTCCCTCCCTCTCCTTTCATTCCTCGTTGTCTTGTGTTCTCCTTTTCGCTTCTTGCCCTTTCTCTCTCTCTTTCTTTATCCCTTACCCTCCTCATCTCTTAATCTACCCTCCTCCCGTCTCTTAACCACTTTTTTGCCCTTGTCCCTCCAGAGGGCTAGCTACACAGAGTTATACTGTTAAGGCAATAGGGGCTCAGATGAGCAGGGGTTTGGGGGGGGCGGGGAATCAATGAGCCTAGACCAAAGCCACGAGAGTGAGGATAAACAGAGAATCTCCATAGAATGAATAGGCCCTCCATTAAATAACACTCTTTGATTATTTTCGTGCACCACTGGTCCTCAAAATGTCAGGGAAGTCGAGGATAAAAGGATTGTTTTTGTGAAAGTGTATTTGCACACTTACGTAGTTAAAAGGCTTTCAGAGATATGTTATGGAAATCTTATGGCCGGTTGAAGTGACTTTCTTCAGTGCATGTTTACTTTAGATATATTTGACTTTAACTACTTTTTGTGTATGATCACCCTCAGTGTTTTACGTGTGTTCCTTTATGTGAGGACATGTGTTCAAAGGTCTCCGTGCATGTTTTTTGAGACACTTTCTTCACGCTATTATGCGATCAAATGTGGCTCACTGCAAGCCTGTCTGCATGTTTGTGTGTGCGAGGTGTGTGTTAACATGCAGGCTAATAGCAGTGGCAGTCAGACATGGCCAGCTGTCTGGTGTGGCTGATAACTCCCCTAAGTGCTGCCCTCTTGTCTGTGTGCCGATGAATTCCAGAGCAGAGAAACTCCTGACCGGGAACCCTGCATTGGCCAATGACTGATTACAGATGCAGTCAGCTTTTTGGCTCATCCGCAAAAAAAGAGACAGGAAAAGACTGAGACAGTTTGTGTTTGTTTAAGCTTGATACGAGAATAAAATAAACAAACTCAAATATAAACTGTACAAATCCTGTGAACAAAGCTTGGCACTGAGAAAAGCTACCAAGTAAAGCCCTTGTTTTCAAGCCCGGGAGAATCAATATAAGATGCTAAATAATGTTGAAATCGAGTTCCACCTATGAAATATGATAATTTAACAGAAGATTTATTCCTAAAAATCATTAATTAACAGTATTTGCATAATCATACCCAAACAAAAGTGTATAACTCACATTTTAGGCAAAAATGTGGTAAAATGACAGCTGGATCCGAACTTACAAAAAAAAAGCAGCATCCCACTTGCTGCTTCTTGTAAACAGCTACTTATTGAAAAAAAAATCTTGCCTAAATATCTGCTCATCTTTGCTCACCGTACCAATAAAGCAGCTTTCAAATATGTGTGTATCCATGTGTGTGACACAGTGATCCTAAAAAGGGAGCTGTAATGTTCTTACAAAGGGAAATTGAGCCGAGCCATCGTCTCTTTGTCCTCGTATACACAGAAACACTGACCCGCTCTTTCCTTGTTTGCCTTCCATACACAGATTCGCTCACACGCACACGCACACGCACACACACACACACACACACGGACATCTGTCATCCTTTCACACAGAGTGGAAAGCCGGATGTTTTCTTCATCTACACTCATTCCCCTAGAGTAGGTGCTTGAAAAGTGTGACTTTGAAAGTTTTTGTGTGTAGGAGTGTGTGTGTCGGTGAAAGAGAGCGAGGTAGTGAAAGAGAGAAAGAGAGAGTAAAAGAATGAGCCGCAAACACGGCGCTGGTGTCTTTGTGTGTGTGTGGCAGGGAAAGTGTAGTTTAGACTCCAACTTTCGTTTACAAGAAAATCTGTCATATGTTTCTCAATCCTTGCCACCAGCCACCCTGCAGCACTCAACCCCTTGTAACTCCTGACTGATCATGCAATGTGTTCCGTCTCTTTCTTTCTATTGGTCCCAGTGAGTCACTAGCTCTCTCTCTCTCTCTCTCACTCCCTCCCTCTCTCCCACTCTCTCTCTCTCTCTCCATATGTTGCTGTGGGATACTGGGAAGACTTCAAACACAGGGAAGAAGAGACGGAGAGGCGAGGTGTGGAGAGAAAGAGGATGGGAGATGGAGAGAGTGCTTAAAGACAGACGGATAGCAGCGGAGCGATATATATATATACTGTAGATAGAAAAGGGGGGAAGATAGAGAGAGAGAATAACGGATGGTGTGGGCTGCTGTTCCCCTTCATCTGTCTGACACAGGCATGGAGGTGAGGGATGGCCTCGGCTCTGATAAACAGACTAACATGTGAAGCCTATCTTATCTCCCATCTCACCCTGTTCTACCTACTACAGCAGTGACCACAAAGATGCACACACACACATACACACATGGCATACTTAACTTACTGTATAAGAGCCTTTGTTTTCACCCTATAGGTGTAAATGCATTGAAATCGTAATGATATTAGATCAGGCACAACACATATATAAATGTTTAAATAAAAATTATAAATGAATATGTTTGAAATTGAAAATAAAAAGGAATTTGAACTAAACAAAACAAACATTAACCTTATGCTAATCATCACCCTGAATCCTAGCCTCAATTTAAACCCTTAACTCTCAGTCTCAAGGTCGTAATCTCAGACTGGCTTCCCTCAAGGATAGCAAAACAACAGCACATAAAGACACACACACGCACACGCACACACACACACACACACACACACACACACACACACACACACACACACACACACACACACACACACACACACACACACACACACACACACACACACACACTAGCATGTTCAGTGTTTCTTCTACAGATTTACACACCAGGGCCTTGAACTCTGGCTGTTAAATCTCGACCTCTCACTCATGCTGCCATGTCTTAATGTGAAACATGGCAGGATAGATAGTCCATAGAGAGAGAGAGAGAGATGAGGAGGGATTTCTCTATTACTGAGACAACATGAAGAACTTTAAATTGAGATGAAAACACACAGCTTTCTAGTTCAAAAGTGCGTTCAGGCAGAAAGCAAATCGTATAAATCTGCATTTATTAGCCACAAACAGACAATGTTTTGTACCAAATTTACAGTTGCACACCCGTCTTTGCTTCGAATTTGAACCGCCCTGGGCAAACCCACGTTCAAGGTTAGCTTGTAGTTCAATTATTATTTTTGTATGATTATGACAGCCAAATCATATCTATTGCCAGTGGGTGCATGTGTTGGATATATCAACCCTGTCTGCTTTACACTACATTCATGAGCGCCTTTTCATTCATACATAATTCATCTATAATATATAATACATTATTCTGCATTAGAAAATAATAAAATACCTTTTTTCTTTCAATCAATCTGAAAGGGGACCTCTATGTTGAATGTGCAGTATTTCACTGCAAACTGATGCTAACTGCCTCAGCAAAATGTTCAATCTATACATCCATTCCCTGCAACATATGTTTAAGTTTTGTCCCTTCAATACCCTGTTAATTAAAGTGAAGTTAAAAATGATATGGTTATATTGAGGGATCTCAAAGACAATGGTTAAAGGGAGTGAGAGACTGTGGTCTTTATCAAATAGCAGAAAATTCACTGATGACTTATATTTCGAGATGGGACGCAACAACTACTATTCAAAATATTAAAAACAAAACCCCAAACCTTCCCTTAACTTTACCAAAAGTCTTTGTCACCTCGACCCAACAACATGTGGGACAAAGAAACCCTGTTCAGTTGTTATTTCTTTAAGTGCTATATGCTTTGTATGCCAGCAACCCAACGTGACCTCCCTCAATACGACCTCTAAGCAGCACAGAATATACGTCACTCTACTTGGACGGGGAATAATGTTTCAGGTGGATGTAATCCAAACAGCAATTACCTCTCCTTCACAGCGTAGTTGGAAAAAGTATATAAACATATTTCAAAGGAGGTAGGAGTTGAAATGTCACGGTAACCAGCTGTTTTAAGTTAAAGTTAAATTAAAAGGCTATGTGTGTATTAGGTCGAGGTTGTGAGGGGTGTTTACTCCATTTTGGAGATCTTGCATTTTTTTTTCAATACTCTATTACACCCTTCAAGATACTTACTACTTCTAGAGTCATCTCACTTTACCTCAAGTCAACTGAGCTGCCCCCTGTCTATGTGTGGGCCTGCACTGGGGGATGTAGCAATGTGATTTAGATTAAACACGCCTCACTGGCTTATTGGTGTTAGGGCTGCTGAACATGTGATGGACAGACGCAAGCACACGGCTGGTATAACACTCAACCCATCCTTTAGCAACACACACACACACACACACACACACACACACACACACACACACACACACACACACACACACACACGCATGCACGCACTTACAAAGCTCACTTACTCACACACACAGCACTTCCACCAGCCACACAGAAAGCATGTGTTTTCTGAAGGACAAACATTTCATCTCCCCTACTCTCCCATACCTTGCCGTTTCAGCAGAACTGTCAGCACGAATATGTGTGTGAGTCTGAGTTTGAGTGTGTATGTGTGTGTGTGAGTCTATGTTTGAGTTTGAGTGTGTGTGTGTGTGTGTGTGTGTTCACTTTACTCTATAGTCTGGTTCTGAAGCACTCCTCTACCTGTCTCCTCTGTGTGTCCTTTCCCAGTATAGCTGCTTGGTAGCCTATGAAGAGACTTTAACCTTGTCTCTCCACGTGTTGCCGAGGAATACGTTACCATAGCAGTGGATCAAATTTCTGGCTTCCCAGCATTCTGACGTATGGCGCAAATATACACGTGTTCAGTGAGGCGTACGGCCTGAGATGCAATTTACGTGACAGAGCCGATACATCCGGTGGCAGTTTGATCGATATCCGTTTTTTTTCTCCTTTTCTTTTCTTTTTTACAGCCTCATACCTTAGAGTAAATACATACGACAGGCAGTAATGGTTGACATTAAGCCACATGTTGTAGCCAACTTCTCAAAGGGCCTTGGGAGCAGGGTGGGGCCCGCTATTAGAAATACCATTACCTCAGAGGTCAACGCCTTGTTTTAAAATGTCATCGTGTTGGAATGGAAAAACTTCAACTGAGTCGACTGACATGTTGTGGTTCAATCTGGGTCCCCTGGTCATCGGTTCTTAAAAAGGAAAATAGTTTTTTTCCCCCAGGAAATGATGTACATAATGTGATTATGTTTATTGCTGTTGTTGCAGCATAAAGGAATTAGGACAAATAGCAATAACAGAAGCACACATCTCATCAAATTGAGACTGCAGGATAAAAATAAGAAATAGTTATGCTGGATTTGAACACAGGTCTATTGCATTTGACTCCTGTCCGAGGACTTCGGACAGTTGGAAAATTATCAAGTTGGCGATTCACATCCAACACTAGATAGCGTCTCACACAGAGACAGGAGTTAGGATGTGGCTGAAACCTCAGGATAAACCAAGTAAATGGACTTTGTGCAAAGAATTTTCAGTTAAATTGTAAATATAATTTGTTTTCGATTAATATTTATGTTACTGACTTGTTTATATAGTTGATCATTTACTTGTATTCTTGTAATTGCGGCTCATTTTGCCTCGTGATTCCATTGCACTATATTCGGCACCTCTGATATGGAAACCAAAAACAAGCTTGACGCAAAATTGCACTGTTTGCTGTAAAAATACACAAAATGATAGGGCTCTAGTATGCGGAGGCATCTGCACTGACTACAACACTGATTGGTTCTGCACTGTACCAGCAGCACCCTGTGAAAGATTCTTGTATTGGTTCCAGAGTAAATACACTCCTCATACTTCTGTGACATGTCGAGGGGAGGGAGGGAGGGAGACGTCTTACCTCGCCTTCTCTGTGCCACGGCCTCCCGTTCTGAGGGTACTTGCTCTGGCTCTGGCGTTTCTTCTGCCCTCCGTCGGCAAATTTGCACAGCAAAGGCTCCGTGGGAGCTGCAGAGAGAGGGAACAAAATCATGTTAGGAGGACTACATCCGGTGTGGAGAGAGAAAAACCCTTAGAAAACTGTGCTGCATTTTTTTCTTCTTCTACCACCTTAATCTCTGTCTCTCCCTCCCTCCCTCCCTCCCTGCCCTCTTACGGAGCTCCTAGAGAAATTCCAAGACCGTCGATGTTGGCAGGCCCCTCCGTACCCCGGCTCAGGCTGGCAACCCATGAAAGCATTTGCAGGGTATTGTTGAAATAATAATCACAGTAATCGCTCTCGTAAATACCTCTGAGATGGTAATGCAGGACCGGGCTCAGTCAGCCAAAGCTTATTTCTAGAAGGCGTTCCTGTTCCATAAACACGTATATACCTTATATTCCCTCCGTGATTTACTTTAAACAGCCCTTGTCTCTATTATTTGAAATTCTATGCCTTTTTTCCCACTCAACAATCAGTTAAAGCCTATGGTTAAAGCACGTCACTACTGGGGCTGTGCTGTTTGATAATAGAGGTTTGTCATGCAGTCCATGTGAATTTGTTATTGTGCTGTTCTCGCAGTGAACACTAGGGGCACTCTAACCACTTGTATCGCTCAACCAGCTAGGAAAACATGACATGAAATAGCCGTTATTAATCCAATTAAACGAGGAGAGAGAGGAGCCCTCTGTGCCGCGACCTCGCCAAAGCCGTCTCGGTATCAACAGCCTTTTGTATGCATAATTGCAGATAAAAGGTTGATGAAAGTGTTGCGATGACCTATGCGGCTATGAAGATAAACTTCTCAAAAGGGCACTTTCTCACACTCGAGCTGCAGGTGAGCACAAAAAAAAGAGACAAATTGATTCAGGTGGAGGGCTCACTTGATTAGATACTGTAGAGAGAGAGAGAGAGGGGGAGGGAGAGAGAGAGAGAGAGAGAGAGAGAGAGAGAAGGACAGACTCAATGAAAGAAGAAAGGCTTGGTGAGCTTTTTCTCGTGAGAAAACTGGTGGCTCTCTTGGCTGCAGATCCAGGGGTCTTAACAGTGTCCGTTCCCCCCTCCTCCCTTCCCCCCCCTTTTTTTCTGTCTGCGTCAGCGAGATCGGAATCTTTTTGGAAAGCGGACCTTCGAGATGAGAGAGAGAAACGAGGAGACAGTTTGATAAACCCAAAAGAAACACAGGAGTACAGGGGAGAGAGCAAGAGAAACACAAGACACACACACACACACAAAAAGAGAAAAAAAGATAAGAGGAACAGGTATACAGGGGGAGAAAACAGAAGGAAGAGTGAGGATCAAACACTTATTCCCTGGGAACGCTTGTACAGCTCAGCAACAGTAACAGTACACACACTGAGGGAGTGAGCTTGTCCAAACACTCAACCATACTACTGCTGCTGCTGCCCTGCACCTGGTGGCTTATAGACTCCCTCCCTCCCTCCTTCCCTCCCTGTCATCGCATTCACATTAGAGGGCCTGGCCGCTTTAGTGACACCAAGGCTGACATGTGACGACACAGCGGCCAATGGCAGGGCAGCTTGTCAGCAGATTGGGTGAGTGACGGCACCTTTCATCACGCCGTGCCAAAGATATGACACCCACGGAGAGAGTTGTTGACGCTTTAATCTACCCCACCCGCTCTACAGATGTTAAAGGGGAGCAGCTAGGGCCTTGATAGTAATCCAGCATCACAAGACAGGAGTGAAAAAAATAAAATAAAATAAAAAATATGCTGCAGGCATTGACGAGGCAGGGACGACAATAAAACAACCCTAAAGTGGAGAGCGAGGGAGTTTTTTTCTTTCGCTTGAATGAAATCATTTGAGCGCTAATGAGCTAACATGATGATTTGTGGATGGATTCCTATTTTTCTTCTGACACGTCCCTTATACTGTGAAAGCTGCCCACATTTGTGAGAGAGTTATTTTGGTAGCTAAAGTACAGTGTGTGTGAGATGCAAATGCGCAAACAGAACTGCGTGGCACCAAGCTGCTGCTACGGGGGCCGAAAACACATGCAAAGAAGACAAAAAATAAAGTGAGTGAGTGTGTGTGTTTACGTGGCTTTAGGTGCTACTATGGGACCAAAACTTTTTTCAAGAGTCAGCCCAGGAGAATGTTGCAGGGGGAATGTATAGTAAGATTGAGAGAGAGACACACACACACTGCAGAAACAGAAATAAGAAACAACAAAAGCGTATCCTTAAAAACTTCTCCTCCGGTACTCTGGGAGATAATTAGCTATCGGAGAGATTTGGAGAATCTGACTCGGAGCACAATGACGTTACCCCTGCGACTAACATCCCCAGTTCCCACAGCCAACCAGCCAATTTGTTTAAGACTCCAGCCCAAGATCAACAGCCTCACACACCACCCCACCCCACCAAGCCTGTGCTCACACTCACCCCTTTGTAGCTCTGACACACACACACACACACACACACACACACACACACACACACACACACACACACACACACACACACACACACACACACACACACACACACACACACACACACACACACACACACACACACACACACACACACACACACACACACACACACACACACACACACACACACACACAACTTCGGCCCTTAAAGTCTCCCTGCTGTAACCATCGAAAACACACAGAAATACCCACAGACCCATACACAGTCACACACACAATGCAAAATCCTGCCAGCCTAAAAAACCCTTGCTTAAACCTCTCACCACACACCGTCATCACATACAGCAGCCCAGAATAAACTAGGCCACTGGCTCTACATGTTAGCTTGCTGATGCTGCGTCTTTAGGTCACAGGCTCCAAGTGCAACACATTTCGCACTGGCACCAGCTCCAGTGTGTGTTGAAGGGGCCCACTTGGAGCAGTTCAGTTATGAACCTTTAATGATCCTAAATGATGGAAAAAATACATAAAGTGCTTTTTGGGCAGAGGTCAACAACTGCCACTAACAAGGTGCTCCATGGGAACTCCTAATTGTTTTTCATGTGGGTTGCCATAGGAACCGGTAAACACGTTAACGAGGGGTGACCGCAGACTGGGGAGAGTCCACACCAGGACCAACCAACCAACCAACACATACACACAGTCACACACAGTCACACACACACACACACACACACACACACACACACACACACACACACACACACACACACACACACACACACACACACACACACACACACACACACACACACACACACACACACACACACACACACACACACACACACACACACACACACACACACACACAACAATCATAGACATAAATATCAAGAGCAGCAGTGCCAGACAGTTTAGTTTCCGGGTCTTTAGTGTCTTTAAGTGTGCTGCTGGCCTCATTTGATTACAGCCTCGGCTCAATCATACTCCATACTGTGCACATTTGGCTCTGAAGGAGATAGTCATGGCTTTCTGCTCATCAATAGACACATTACCGCCCAGTAAAAATTAACCAATAAGTGCATGCAGATGTACTTCTGTACTACAAAACAGGGCAGTTACAATAGCCATTTCAATTGAAGGTTGTTGCAAGTTTCACTTATTAGCGCTGCGTGCATAATTATCGCTGTTAGTAATCTCCTATGGGCCAGCATCTGGGGGAAATAAGCCCTTTGTCAATGTAGAATAACAGCCAGTGCTGTGAGAACACCAGAGCCCACGTTCCTTTTTCTTTCTGCTATCTGTAGAGACCAAGAGAGCTTGCATGCACCGGATGGTCTCGCAAGGCCAGCTGAATAACATCTTGTTGCGTGAATGCAAATCAGCACGTGTATTATTACACATCAATGATAGGGGCGTCATATATTCATACTGTGCTACTCAGAATTGGACCGTAACATCTGTTTGGCCTGAATGGTAAAATCAATGCAGGAATGCCCCCCGAGCTGAGCAGAAAGACTTTGGGGGAAAAAAAGAACAGATTTTGCTCAGTGAAAACCGGCAGCTTTCCACCATACAGAAGGTTACAAAAGAGGCCTCTCACAAGGGCCTGCAGTCAAACTGGGCTGGCCTTGCTTTGCTCTCTTTGGTGTTTGCTGCAAAGAGGGGGAACAGAGGAAACCGTTCAGCCACTTGTACCAAAATATGTCACTCTTAAAAAACCTTCAGCGAAAGGAAGCTTTCCATTTCTTTTCGGTTCAAGGTTCCTACAGGATTCTTGGCTGGATGGTTTCTGTGAGCTAAGCGTCATTGAAAAGTCATTTGTATGTCCTGTGGCGTTATACTACGAGGGCGCGTGTTGCAGAGAATAGGGAAAAAAGCAAGAAAGAGAAGGACAGTATTTTATTGGAATTCTGCAGTACTCCAGGGGATGTCTAATTGGATCAACAACTGTCTGATTCCCATCAGCCAACTTGACCTGTCTGCCCAGACTGAGGAGGCTGTGTCTTATGGGAAAGAGAGACAGAAAGAGTGGGAGGGAGGGAGGGAGGGAGAGAGAGAGAGAGAGAGAGAGAGAGAGAGAGAGACAGACAGACAGACATGAAAGGGATCACAAGCACCAGTGTTCTGGAAATAGATAAAACAAGGTAAAAGAATAGTATAGTAGGTATGATTGAAAAACATATGGCAGGTGGACAGGATGAAGGAAAAAGAAGCATGTCACCCCGAATACAGTGCATGGAGGAGCATACAATATATGCTGCCATTTTCAGCGTTAACTGGACAAAGCTCCGAATGGCCTGCCAGCCAGTAAAAAGGCAGGGCTGCAGCAGAATGTCCTACAGGGACAGAGGCTTTGACAGATCCTAGTCGATAGCTCTCACAACTGCCACGCACACCGGCCTCGTATAGCCTTCAGTGCGGAAATGAAGACTGTCTCCCTGCCGTTTTGCTGACAGGGACAGCACATATGGCTCAATGACAACGGCCTGATAAATGGTGTGGGGGCCCGGCGAGAGGAGAGAGCGAGCGGGGCAGCAGAGAGCTAGCTAGACCAAGAGGAAAAGGAGAGGGAGATGGATGGAAAGACAGATACAGTGTCATAGAGAAGACAAAGAGACACAGGGGGAGACAGAAAGAGGCAGAGGGGAGAGAGAGAGAGAGAGAGAGATTCAGAAAATGGTCGAAGGGACACGCGCTAGTCCAGGCCCCCCCCCCCCCCCATTGCAATCCATACTATATAGATGAGTGAGTGAGATTAGTATAGGGAGAAGGATGTCAACAATGCCTTGCTACTACTCACACTGCAACCCGCTACACATGCTCTATGGCTATTGATCAGGCCCCTTCGTTCCCCCATAGAGGGCTCCGTTAGCAGGCCAGTAGCCAGTACAGGCCCGAGATGATAATATGGATTACGGGAAAGGGAAGTGGAGGGAAGAGCCATGGATGCGGGCGGTAGAAAGCTCTGATCGATGAGCTATTCTGCACTTAACAAGAGTAATGTTATGTAGGGAGTCTCTGACATGCTAATCCATCTCTCACTCTCTCTCTCTCCGCCCGTCTCTTACGATGCCGTCTCTCTCTGTCTGCCTCCCATCTATCTATCTATCTATCCATCCATCTATCTATCTATCTATCTATCTATCTATCTATCTATCTATCTATCTATCTATCTATCTATCTATCTATCTATCTATCTATCTATCTATCTATCTATCTATCTATCTATCTATCTATCTATCTATCTATCTATCTATCTATCTATCTATCTATCTATCTATCTATCTATCTATCTATCTATCTATCTATCTATCTATCTATCTATCTATCTATCTATCTATCTATCTATCTATCTATCTATCTATCTATCTATCTATCTATCTATCTATCTATTTATCCATGCATCCAACTACTTTAGTAGACACTGTTCCCAGACCAGATTCAGATAAATAAAGCTTATGGAAGAGATGTGTTACTTGTGTATTTGGCCCATAATCCATCTTAAACGCAGCAGACAGCTTCAATTTGTTGAGAATATCTGACTTATGGGAATGGTAAAAAAGCCATGTGGGCATGTTTGTGCGTCTGAAATATAGTCCAGGAATATGCAGACAAGTATGTAAAAGGGTTTTGCCCCAAAAAACGGAGCTGTAATTATTTTAGCAGACGAAAAATATGTTTGCGCCTTTTCCGATCTCTGAGAGTCTAAATGAATCTGCTCTTACAGTAAAAGTGAGAGCGGAACGTGCAGCGCCAAGCAGGCGGTGGGGTTTCCAGCTGCTCGCCAAAGTCCTGTGAGACGAGCTCTGAGGTACCAGTTAACAAGAACTTCATTTTAGCTTAATCGGCTGATTCCACTTGCCATTCCCCGACGCTGAGGTTGCCATGGTGAGTAAACAAATAACAAAAAAAAAAAGCATCGGAGCAGACAGAGGTGTGCAAGGAGTAGAATTTGGTGCACATATGTTTTGCCAACTCTAATGAACGACTCATAATCCTCCATTCCACGTATTAGAATAACATTTATCCAAGCAGACAGTCCTCACCGCATTCATTCCAAATGGCATAGCCGAGTGTCGCTGCTTCCCGTATAGTCGGGCTGCAGTTTTTAAAAGGACGGCGGTGGCAGATGTTTCTAATGCTAAACCCACACACTCACACACACACACACACACACACACCGCTCCTCACTGCCAACATCTCTGTTGCCGCAGTGGGTCTCAGTATCAGTGGCCGCTTTACACAGCTGGCCAGGGTGGCAATTACAAGCAGGCCGCATTGTGGTCGCCCTGAAAATTGTAAGAGTACAGTGTAAGATTGAAAACACTATTTGAAGAGTGGATTCGAAATAAGATCCCAGCTAAGAAAACAATACAATCGGCAACAGGGGACTCAAATTCAAATGCAACACAGACGAATCCGCTTGTTACGAGTGAGCCCAGTCGACTTGCTGTTTGGTTTGGAGGCTCATCCCAAACATTTCTGTGACATTTTCAAGAGCGAACAAGTACCAGCTGTCTTTGACTAACTGTAATACAGTATACTTTACATAAATAAGCCTGAACATGTTTTTGGAGAGAGGCTGGTAACATAACCACCGATGTAAAGTTCTATTATGCTACACTGTAGAATTTTCCAACTTCTCGTGTTTCATCGTTAAAAAATAAAAGCGAACACATTCACTTTAGCTGCCATTACACATTACATGAACTGATAATTATGCTTTGGATGAGCGCAATATCTGACTGAGAAGAATGAGATCATGTTTGACACATCAAAATGATGATTGCTCCTATTTGTTTTAATATGATGCCATTTCATTATGAATACTAAAGTAACAAATGTAGGTGGGGGTTGTAGAGTGCATCTGCATTGGAGCAACTTTGCAAAATTCAATCCTCCCAGGAAATGAACAAACTTTAAAAGAAAGAGAGTTACACGAAATACTAAGAATTGTTTTCCTGGAATTAATAACAAGTATAATGGTTCTTTTAACACTGGCATAAAAGTGGTCCTGGCCCGTTGAGCTCTCACAGTATTGGCTGGCAGACGGACTTAAGAGCAGCTGTTGCTGTACTTTGCCTGTGGCGCTTGACCTCTGCTGCCACCGTCTTTGTCACTGGCTGTGTGGGTAGACAGTGAGGCTAGCTCTGTCCCTGTTAGCAGAGTATTATAACACTGCCAACGCCTCCACTGACCCGTGAAACCTCCCATCTATATAGATGAATCATACCAATGGGCTCCTTGTAATTCAACAGGCCTACCCACCCACCAGACCTGCATTAAATACACTTGGTATATGTTTCAGAATCAGACTAAATCTGCACACCTTAGAAAATGCAACGCCGTATATTTTCTATGGGCACACGTTCCGTATATTGTGAACGCATTATTAGTTGGTTTATTTACCAAGAGGGAATTTTGCTGAGCATGCTCTGTGTTTCTCAGCAACCCTCCTGCTTGACATTCATAGAGAAACACAAATTCAAACTCAGAGCACATACCAAACAGTCCATGATTGTTGGCCGGCTTTAAACTCAAAAGAAAAATGGCCGTTAGGCGTGGGACATTCTAAATGATACCCTGCCTCTCATAGAATTTCCCAGATGGTCGAGGGATTCAAACATATGATTTTCTTGTTATAAGTAGGGTTATCTACCCTTAAGGCTACCATCGACTGCAAATTGATAATGATGGAAAACATGCTTCAAGCTGTAAGTGCAAAGTAAAAATCCACATCAGTTAGAGTAGCATGGTGAAGCATACAAAAGGCTGTGCATTGGTTAACTAGATTTCCACCGTGGGGGCTTCCAGTAACAACAGTACGGACAGGAAAGAAAATGAAATTACAGCAACAATAAATGAATTATCAATATGGAGCCCTCAATACTGTATCTGAGGGGGGATCGATACGCCACAGCTGGGCCGAGGGGCTGAGGGCAAGCCTATGGCTGAGGGACCGGCCCGATCGATAATGTCACCGGGAGTGATTGACGATCAATGCCGCCAGTGACGTTGATTTATGATCAATGAAAGCAGGGCACCTGACTAATAAGGGGAGAAGGGACCGAGTGGGGGCTTCCACAGCGACCCCTTTACTGTAACTGATTGGGGATCGATGAAGAGTGGCACCGTGGCTGATAAGGGATCAGGCGACTCTGTGGCCGAGGAAGGCAGCTATGTGTGAGAGGATTTGGTTGGCTGCGTGGAGATCAGCCTGTCTGAGCCAAGCAGAGCCACAGACACTGTAATTAAAGCTGTGCTGAAAGGAGCTTTCCACTGGTTGATAGAAGCTGCAGGTGCAGCTCCTTTTGCTCTTTCACTGTCAAAAGAGTAGCAGCAGGCAAGGACACACAAACCACACACACACATGCACACCTACACATGCACACCTACACACACACACACACACACACACACACACACACACACACACACACACACACACACACACACACACACACACACACACACACACACACACACACACACACACACACACACACACACACACACAACCAAAGACAACAAGGCAAGGTCTGCACAATTTTTCCTGTCACTCTCCCCCATAAAAATCTATTACTCTCATCGACATCTGTTTCACCTTGTTTATCACACCGTCTTCAGCTACTTGAGGACACTAACACTGCTGTTTGGTTTCTTCCTACAAACTCAAATGATTGATTGACATACTATGTTTAAATGTCATGTTTCATTTGAAGTTGTCATTTGTGTTACCCTTTTTCATTCTTTTTTTCACCTCCCGTCCTATATACCTAGGAATATACCAATAAAAAGCTACCAATATAAAAGGTCTATCAAATCTAAACATATACAAGGGATGTATAGGATTTTTTAAATCCTAAATAGAATTTGCCCACCCAGATGGTAACGATACATGGCATTTTGGGTCTTGGCCCATGGACTTATACTCCCATCCATTTTGTGGAAGTAGATTGATTAAATCAAAATATATATGACATTGAATGACATTAGACCAAAATGTGTTTAAAATGTAGTCTTGGTTGTGTTCTGGTCTCATATACACTCTGGTGACATCAGTGAGCACAGAGGAGGTTATACAAAAGTCTGGTTGATTCAAAATGAGCTGTGTTGCCAGCATCATAGGGCTAAAAAAAGCCATCATTAAAAGTGCCATCTTTTAATGCACTCGGAATATGTCATCTGTTTTACAAAGAAATTGCAATACTTTCTGGAATATCTCCCGAATATATAAATTGTCGAGGATTGTAAAGCTCCGGTTAAATTACAAAAAAGCAGGCAATCTTGTGCAATCGGTTTCCACAACATAATTACCTATATCTGCAACGGAAATGTCTTAATTATATCAAGCTAAAAAGGGGTCAGTAAGGTATAAATTGTTTCTCTAAAATAATATTTGAGTGCTTGTAATAAACAAATTCCTGGCCAAAATTTGACCCCACTTCCTTCCTGTGTCAGCGCACTAATGTCTCCCGCTCAGTTTTCCCAAGCAGAAAAAAAAAAAAAAAAAAAGAAAAGACAAAAGGAAAGCAGTTTGATAGCCCATTCCTCTCTATGGACAAATACACACTACGCAGACCCTTCATACTATTTATTAGCTTATTTATACTAGATTGAGTCGCTATGTCCATTCATCCCCTGGAGAGAGCGATATCAGAGCGATAATCAGTGAACCGTTGACCTGTGAAGAATAACTTTGAGTTAGTCCTTGCCTAAACATCTCCCAGAGATGAAAATGCTTTGTTTTTTCCCGGTATGCGTTAATGGGGCCCGATCGATGTTGGAGAGACTTGTTTTCTCTCTGCATGTCCTCACCCTTGGCAAAACACAGGGGGTTAAAGCGGGAGGGAGGAGTTATTGACACAACATCGATATCACTAGAGTTCACGAGTGAGCACCAGCAGATTGAAGGTAACTTCTTCCTTGAGGCCTGCTATATGACTTTGCCAGTGCGCCATCAAGGACAGATGAATGTACAGTGTAAGGGGGACTGAGTGTCACTGTGGACCGGAGATTAATAGAGACATGCACAAACAAACACCGTTGTTGCACTGATGATATTCATTAGTGCTTATTATTCTCCTCGAAAAAAACAAAACACCTGTCCCAGACTCTCTCTCTCTCTCTCTCATACACACACACACACACGCACATACTCTCACTTAAACCAAGTCAGGAACGCAAAGGCAACAACACAGCACACCGTTGTGGAGGCAAGCACATTGCCACGGCGGCTATCATCTGTCACCAGCGGCAACCAGCCCAGCAGCCGCCATGATGTGTGCGGCTTAATTGGAGGAGCTGATGAGGTCTGATGAGGCCGGTACTTATTGAATTCCCCGGCCTGTTATTTAGATAATGCTGGAGAGGAGAGAGGCCTCCGTCATCTTTTCCCCATTCTCATCCATTCACTGTCCCAGCAGGGGGGGGTGCGGGCTGGCTAATCCACTCTTGTTTGTAATGGCTGCGCAAAGTGAGGGGGATTTGGACATGCTCTTCTTCCCCTTCACTAGCACACATCTAGCACTACCCACTGTTGATTTGAGCCCTTAATGAGCCTATTTGACGAGTTAATCAGATCCCAACACCCATCAAAACACCCCTCTTGCCAGACTTTTTATGATTTTCTGGGGGTGCATTGTTGAATAATTTGACTTTGAAGCAATCTTTTGCTTTTCTCAGCTTTTCCAAAAGCAATTACTAAACCTCAAATATGTGACTATGCAGTGGTTTACAGTGCGTGTGATTGTGCGGAGGAGAAAAAGAGAGAGAGAGAGAAAAGGGGTGTGAAAAAAAAGAAGTGTGCTGGAGAGAAAGAAAAAGAGTGGAAAGACGCCTGAGTTGCAGAACGTGATGGCTAAATGGCAGGACAACAAACTTTTTAATTCTGTAACTCAGACTGGTGAAGGAGAGAGGGAGACCGTGAAGCCACAGAGGGGTGCCAAGAATACTGCTCGGTATGGGACAGCACATCAAAATGCATTAGGACTGACGAAAAAAACTCCTGTGACTAATGTCCCGGCTGCACAGAACTGAAACGCAGCATGGGGATTTTCAAATGTAAAGTTTTGTATGGAAATTCTCAGCATCTGGGTGGCCAGACGCTCATCAGTACCAGCTGTAGTGTGGAGAGGCTCCAACATTACGCATTTAACTGAGATGAGGGTTGCCAGGAGAGCAAAATAAAGAGATTACATTTCTGACATTTGTTCTAATGAGCGGATAAGCTGACTGCATATATAGTAGTATAGATGTATTGTCTAATGTATGCATTGAACCCTCTCTTTGCTTAGTAAATGACATTTTCCAGAAGGGAATGTCCAGCCATGGAATACTACCCAGTGACGTCATGCAAAAACAAAAGGCCATATTTATAAGGGTCAGTTGTTGTGGCCTTATAGATCAGGGGGTGATAGTGACGAGAGGGGGGCCATTAAGGCAGCAACATTTAAAAGCCTAACATGGAGAGGGAACAACGCTGGGTTCACAAGGGGCGCAGGGAATCAATATCAGCTCGACTTAGAAAATCTGCCGTATAATCCTTGATCTCGAAGGCCATTTGCTTTGCAGCCTGAAATTGGATACACCCCGAATGCACACACACACACACACACACACACACACCCGCCGCACACTCACCCCCGCTGCGGCAAGCCCCGCTGCTGCTCACTCCACAAATAAGACATCCTGAAAAATTGATCTGGATGCATCTGAGGCAAGATTACGTCTCGGGCTAAAAGAGAGATATGACTAGCTCAAGGTAATTCATAAATCTGTGTGTCTATGTGTAAGAGGATCAGGACAGAGCCTGGCGAATGGGAAAAACCTAGTGGTGGTATTTTCATAACCACATTGCTGTTATCTGGAGGACTGCTGCCCTATATAGGACATTAAGTCAACACCTCTCTAAATGCAAAGGGCTGGAAAAGGCCACACACTGAGAAACGCTATTATAAACTGCTATATACAGTAGTAGTGCAGTAGCTATATGATTAACAAGGATGCACGGAAAATAACTCATCTTTGTTTATTTTGCCTGTAAGCATAGAAGCCTTTTATGGAATAACAGTTTATTTGATGGATTACTAAAGAGTAGAGTAGACTAAAATATAACAGGGCAATACTGCATTGTTCAAGCACAAATGGAATTTGTTTTGCAAGTGTTTGCCCCTAAACCATAAAACCTGCATATCAATCAACTTGCCCTCTCCGTCTTGACTATTTGTCAGTGATATCATCACCACAGTTGCAAGCCCGGCTTGTTTAATAAATTCTCGCTCACAAGCCAACATTTCCGAGTCATGATTAGTTTAGGTTTAATTTAAGAAACACCCAAATTTGGCCATGGTTTGTGTCTTGTTTGTCTTCATGAAATAATATACCTTTGACTGGCATTTACTTGCCAAGTGATACTCCTGCCAACAACGTTATTATTACTCATTATTTTTTAACACATTTCTGTGGGACACAACCTTTACTTGAACTTTACCTTACAGTATCTCAAAACATTTTTGTTTCTCTGATCTTCCTTTCTGCCTTCTGGCTGGTGAAACAAATCAAAGACAATATTCCACCTCAACAAAGAAGACGTACTACAGTGACATAACTTACTACTGTGAAGCAAGCAAGCCATGAAAAGTGAGATTTCTACATGGTATGTCTTCAGGTGCCTCTTTGCTGTGTGGGCTGCCTTTTCTTTTTTATTCCCATGGTGGTGGGTATTGTTAGAGTGGCAGTTGTTGTTGGACTCTCTGAGGCCTTTAAGCTCTCTGTTTTCTCCCCATTACTTGTGCGCGGTGGGGGGACAGACAGTTGTAGCGAGATGTGGTGCAGCGCAGCAGGGGTGGTCCCCAGATACCACACATTCATACTTTCCACCTGACGCACAGGATAGAGAGAACAGAGGGCTGGCAATTACCAGACTCCTCTCTATATATACTGCAATCCTAGCCAGCTCCAGCTCTGCTGTACTCCACTATGAAGGCTGTCTCGGGGCCAAGCTGGAGGTAATGAAAGCAACACACTCCTAATGGACTATTGATGTGCGTGTATTGTGTGTGTGTGTGTGTGTGTGTGTGTGTGTGTGTGTGTGTGTGTGTGTGTGTGTGTGTGTGTTTGTGTGTGTGTGTGAGTGTTTATGTGGATGCACAGGAGGAAGACAGAGAAAGAGAGACTCAAGAAACAAAGGAAGTAAAAAGAGACTGTAAGAAATCATTCTGTTGGCGTTGCGATGGGTTTCAACTTTTTATGCGTCGTCCATGTTTTTAGCAATGGCAACACAAGTGCGCCCATGTCTGTCAGCTGTCGTAAATCATCTTTATAGGTAAAAAGTAAAAGAAACCGAAATAAAGGAGCAAAGTATGATCCAATAGCCATTATTTGCTGCGCTGTCCTGCCAACCGAGGAAACGGAGACAGACAGAGAGACGGTGTGTTTTGAGACATGAGGTCACTCAGAGAACAACCAGGTGTGTTTCCATCGTCCTTCAGCTCGAAAAAACCAGCAGGCAAGCTTTTCATATAAATATAAATACACTCCGGTATAAATGAAAAGACACAAATAGCCTAAGGTGACATAAAAAAAAACATTGGCAACTCCTGCCGCCCCCATCGCAGTTAAGTTCCATCAAAATGGAACACGACCCATTCCCACTGACCGAGCGTCCATTGGCAGAGCTATGTAGGTGTGAACACGATTATTTTTTTCTTTAATGCCCCCCCTGTGTGTATGTCCCCTACAATGCTGGCAGGCGGTGGGATGAATGAATGGGCGTCGACTCCTGAAAGGTCCGGTGGTGCTCCAGAAATAACTGGGCTGACCACAGTGACCTCTGCTTGTTCCCACACAGCCTGCGTCCTGTTTCTAATGGAGGCACTGTGCTCTATTTCGGGGGCTATAGCAGCTAGATTTATCTCACTGCCCTCTGTGTCCTGGGACGGTGACAGTGACGTGGCCCGGGTGTAACTGATGCCTGCATCCCCCCTTCTCCACCCCACACCTCTGCCCTCCCTGACGCAAGCACAAAGAGGATACAATCAGTCTCGAGGTCAGTTCTGGTCAGTAAGATGACCTTCAGGCTACTGTATATACCTTGTGTTTTTGCTCATCTTTTAAAGTAGGGGTCAGCCATTCTTGAAAAAGGTTGTTGTCAAAATTACTTTGTCAAAATTTGTACATTTCTCCTCATGATAACACTCAACCTGTCCGTAATCTGTGTGTGTGCTGAACAAAAAAATAACTGTTGTTAATCCACAGCCTAGGCTCTGTAAACTGGTATGTAAACAAAGGATGTAAATAAAAGGGGGCTCACCTTAGCTGGCAACATGCCTGTTTATAGAGTCTACGCTGTGTATTAACACTGGATTTTTTTTCAGTGCACACACTGATTTTGACAAATGGTATTCTCCAGACTTGCTCACTACACCTTTAATGTATACCCTAAAACATGCTTAAAACAGCAGATAAAAAATAAAACTCATGTGCTGCGATATTCTAACATAATGAAAGGAATTGGAGAGGAGTTGACCGGTGAACCACAGAGAACAAGCCCGCTGACATGCTGGCATTCCACAGAGACCTCGGAGCATGATTCTCCTCCTCAGCAAACTTAATCTTCATTCTGGAGGACGGACAGTCGAGCCCAAAAGGCTGTGAGCTCGGTGACCCGCTGTATCGGCTGAGAAGCTGAATATTATTCTTGGCAAAAGCAATGCATCGCATACTTCAGATTAAGTTGACTGATCGCTAGAACCTAGAATGTAAGGGTCAGTGAAGATAACATGTGCATCTAAAGACTTCATTTCTAGGAGTGGTAAAGAGTTTAGAACTATGAGCAAAAATAAATCCTACAGGTTTTTGTCTGTGACTGCAAAGCCTACAGTGTGATTTCTGAGCTTGTCCGAATTAAGTCCAAGGGAAAAAGGGACTGATACGCTCCCAAGTACTTCAGCAACTACTGTGCAAGACATTCAACCGGCAGTTGGTTCCTAACTGTTTTCACTGAGCAGAGCTATGTTAGCAGAATTATATAACGTTGCACAATAAAAGATGAGCATGACTGCTTGACTTATGTGAGGCATTATTAAATTGTCCTTTCAAAATGCAATAATAATAAGGTTAATTGTATCCAAACATGCACACATACATACTCGTACAGTATCAGACCTACTTCAGATTTAGAATAAAACCCCAATAGAAAAATGAAGAAGCCACAGTCATGATAGCATTTCTGTGAAGCTGTACTGAGTAAGCTACTATAGTAGTTGAGATATTTAAGTGTGGACCAACATGGTAGACATACCAACAATGTCATTCCTAAAGCCACAAGGCTAGCACTCGTTTTGCAATGAGGCAAAAAGTGAGAGAATGTATTCTTAATCACAGGATGTATTGTAAAATTCATGGACATTTTACACTTGGGAGCATTTTTGCCACGGGGCCCTGGTTAGAATTCTGACCCAAACCTCGTTGCTGAGGCACTTTAATGGATAAATAATTAATAACTGCAAAAACCAAACAACTTTTTTTCATGACTGTCAGCCGTCTGCGGAGTGAGTGAATCAACAGCAAAGAAGCGAGCCGAACACATGTCAAACAAAGGAAACAGAGGAATCGTGTTCTTCATGAATGAAAAAGCAGCCCCAGGTGCTTTATTTTGCTCGCACTAATATTGTGTGCACTCAGCTATATCTATTTGCATAGATGAGCATTAGGGAAAGGGGATAAGCAGGACTGGTGCGGCGAGCAGAATAGCCAGCAGAGAGGATGGGAAGACGTGCGGAGAAAGTGAGGGATGAAAGACATTAAGAGATGAGAGAGAAAGAGAGAGTAAAAGCAAGGACAACATAAAGTGCTAGGAGAGATGTGAGCAGGGTCGAGAGGGAGAAAGATAGAAGGGGGGGGGGTCAACACAGTGGACAGCTGGGCGGGGGTCACGGCGGTCAAACCCAGGAAGCGGTCGTGCGGTCAATGTCACCCTTTCATCTCGTCTGCTACAGATGCGGCAGCGATCGAAAAACTTTACTCAAATTTAACCTTCTCAAAAAGCGCCGCCCGATCCAACTTTCATTGCAGTTTCTCTCTTCCGCTTCCCCGGCCACCCATCACTTTCTTCCCCCTCTCTGTGCCCTTTTTCCATCTGTTCTCTTTCATCCACCTCTCTCATTCCCGTCACATTTCCTTCAGCTCCTAATCTATTTCTTTCCATTCCACCTCCTTCCTATATTTCTCCCTATTACTCTCCCTCCTTTTGTATCTTTTTAAAAACTCTACTTCGTTCTCTCTCTCTCTTTCTGCATTAGATGGGGTTGAGTGGAGAGCAAAGTGAATCGTTCCTGACTAAAACCCCTCCAGGAGCCCGAGCTCCTAAACAAACTTTGAAGCCAATCAAAAGGGCTTATATTATTTCCCCTTGCACAGGGACTGCATCAGGTGAATACTTTATATTTTGGTGACATATCCACTCCAGAGCAACCTCTCTCCTCTCCGCTCTCTCTATCCTCTCTCTCTCTCTCTCTCTCTCCTCCTCCTCCTCTCTGCGCTAACTGTTGGCTCCGCTCATGATTGATACAGTTCAGTGGCAAAACAAACAAAGCGTGACAAATCCAGATTATTGTCTGTGGGCGAGATAAGGTTATAATGAGAAAGTGCATCGGGGGAAATTGATCCTTTTTCAGGAAGCTGTCTGATTTACTGCACGGGGGATGCCAATAATAACTTCCTGTGTGTCCTGCCTCTAATCAGAGGCGGGTGGAGTCAGGGGTGGGGGGGGGAAGGTTCACGCAAAGAGGACAGATTTCATTACAATGCAATATCCTGAGGAGTGCATCTGAAAGCGACGTTTGGTAATTATTATCCGTGGCATTGCATATTGAAAAGCTGTCGGATTGTCATCGTGTGTTTCCCAAGCGGAGTCAGAAATATGGCTAGTTTACACAGGGTGTCAGCGGCAGTAAATGAATTATCAATACATAATGGATTTGACCTTTTGTTTCTGTAAAAAAATAAAAATCCAGGAAAACATTACATATCGGCAATTTCGCAGATCTGCACCCACACATGACACACAAGGTGCATCATGGGAAAAACGTGCCCTGGCATGCTCGGAGAAGCAGCCATGTCTGAGACAACACTGACAGCCAAGCCACCAACCTACTTGGCTGCGTGTTAAATTTACTCGCCGTAGGGGAGAGAAATGGGCCCCGCTGACAGGCTAGTTATTAGCCAGGGGGATGTGGGAGGGAATGCAGAAATTAACATGGATTACTCAAGTATGACTGACAGTTTCAGAAGGGCTTTTTGTGACTTACCAAGTGATTTGGGACTCGCTTTAATTCAGCGAGGGACGTTTTAATAACATGGGCTGTCTATGCTAGCTTGGCACATTCGCATTGGTGAGGGTGCCAACGTGGAGGGAGCCTCTTTTTTTGTGCAACAGCTCCCCAGCAACTTTTCCCCCACAGTCAGAGGCACAGGCCTTATGTTCTGCATATAATGAAGGGATGTGTCGAAGGGCCAGCACTTGGGGTTCAGAGCTCTCTTTTTGTCTAGGCTGTTGTTCATTTAAAGGGGGGGGGGAGCTTGCCAAATAGTGGGCCCTGTGAACTGACAGCTGTGGTGCTCTTACAAAGCCTACGTGTTATCTGGGTCTCTGATGGATCAGGGAAGTACGGTAAATGAGGAAAACAGGGAATTTCATTGGGACTTTTGAAATGCGATCACGTCCATACTGAAATTCAAAAATAATTGTTTCTGCTGTAGGCTTAAGTAAACATATTAAAACACTAAAATAGGATATTTTTGAACTAAAAGACACTTTGACTGAGTGAGTACAATCAGTCATTGTGGTTTGAATAGAGATTGTGAAAACAGATAAGGGTTATTAACAAGAAATAAATGCCAGTGTTGTGAAAATAAATAAATAAAAAACTAAGCAGGAAAACCTTATGCGTTTCCACTGGGTTCCATCTCCCAGGGCCCCTCTGGCTGCTTCCTGATGTAGTTTCCATTATTTATCCACAATCTATTGGACAATTTTGGAGCCGGCTCCCAGCTCATGCTGCCATATTGGCACAGAGCAATGGAGAGAACAACAGCAACGGAAGTGAAAAGGAAGAGGCTGCTATGTTGGTGCACATTCAGTCTGAGCTAAACCATCCGTCTGCACAGTCAAACATTCATGGGAACGCCGGATTCATCAAAGTCTGGTGCTGTCATTTGGCACCGCTCAACACTACCTGTATATCCAGCCCTTCTGAAAACACACTTTCTTGTTTATATAGCTGTTGTTTGATTGTTGACTGTGAAATTAATTTGAATTGCAAAAAAAGAGCAGCAATTCACCTCTGAATATACAGCGTATCAAATGTTATCAATTTCCTTTCTGCCGTGGAAGACACACAATATGGGACTAACATGAGATTACTCACCTGCCAAAACCAAACAATAGCTAATGTATCTCCGGTTCAAATTACATTTACCATAGGGTGTCATCTCTAAGCTGTTTAATGCATTGTGGGACGAAGGGCTTTAATCAGCTAGGCTCAGTGGAGCCAGCGGATTAAATCACTTTTTATCTGTGCTTCCTTTGACTTTCCCAGAGCTCAGGGTTGCAGTGTAAATCATAATGCGTCCCTGGTGGGCTCACTTCAGGCTGGTTTATTGCTGTAGTAACATTTCATAAATTCCATTTATTTTGTGTATTGAGTAAATCCACATCCGCTGAAAAACGAGTATAACTTTTTTTATTCTCATCTACAACTACAAAGTTGATCATTTTTCAGAGCTGGGTTTTATTGTGTCCACATGAGTGCAAAGCATGAGTGTGAAGATGCCTATAGCCTAGTATGCGTGTGTACAGGATGTATGTGAGTGTGCATTGCTGCATGCAGATACATGCATCTATGTCCACAAGCAAACACACACACACACACACACACACACACACACACACACACACACACACACACACACACACACACACACACACACACACACACACACACACACACACACACACACACACACACACACACACACACACACACAAACACCTGTGTGTATTTTGGCATACATATACTCTATCCAAGTGCACGGATGGAATCGGATGGATGACTTTGTATCTGTGTGCGGGTGTATGTGTATGCACTCACAGCCAACAAAAGCGACAGGGAGAACGGGCTGCCGCATTGCACAGAATAGCTAAACAGCTGTAGTGCTCCATCAGGGCTATCGATCATGTCCCTCTCTCTGAATCACAATCAGACGTGGGCAGAGCAGAGCAGACTGGAGCAGGCCTCGGTGACTGGAATTGTTGGGCGAAGAAAGCTACTACGCACCTCTCATATTAAACCAGAGACACGCCAAACATACCTGACCTGGATAGACGATTAGATGCATCCGTATGCAAGTGCCGTCGAGCTTGTTTCGTTGTCTATTTTCCAGGAGTATATTTGTATTACTTATAAAGGACTATAACAGTGTCGATCATGTGTAATGCACTTGTTACTTATATAGCAGTTCTAAGGGGTGTCTGAACACTTTAAGTATTGATGTAAGTGACTCACATACAGTACAAGCCTGCGTCAAATTAACAGTTACATGAATAAATAGTGCAACCACACATTGTAATTATAAACACATTTTACTGCTTCAAAATTACTTTCATTTAAAGCTTAACAGTAAGAATAAGGAAGCTTGAATATCATTAGCTGCCATCTGCTATCATCTCTCCACAGTGTACATCAAGTCAACATCTCATGTAATCACCAGGAAGTTGGATGTTATTATATTAACATTTTAAACAGGAAGTGTATGGAAGCGGTCTGTGGCGCCATTAACTGCCATCTGTTAGCGTCTCCACAATCCTGTGTTCTGTATGTCCCTCTAATCTGCGTGTCACTGCGTTATCTGCTACTCTGTGTCAACTTCCTGCCAAAATGGCAACTTCCTTTCTGTCTATTTTCCCATGGTCACTAGAATTTAACAGGTGACCTGGAACCTGACATCCACATATTTACTATTGGACAGCAATGTGACAACTCAATATCCTTTTGTTTTACCACTGGACACACCTGAGTAGAGTAGAGGAGGGCAACTACAGTATAACAAGACCAACACCCATCACACACACACACACGCATTCATACACACTGCTTGACACAGCTTGATTGAGTGGCTAAGCTGGAAATGCAGAGGCTGGTCAGATATGGCCTTGAGAGGATTGGTGAGCGAGTGTGTTACATTGAGGAGAGTGTGTGCATGTGTGTGTGAATTCATGTTAAGAGTGCTGTAGATTATATGTGTAGATGTGTGTGTGTGCTACCACAGCTACATTATATGTGCTTGTAGGATATGTTTCAAATGTTTCATTAGCATTTGGATGTTGACATTCCACTCAGGTCAAAGTTAGTGGTGCGTGACAATATTTGTGCTTCTGCGATTGTGTGTATGTGTCAAGGCTCACACAGTGTAGTTGTCATGGCTGTCACACAAGCGTACCATTGCACGCGCATATACCCACACACACACACACACACACACACACACACACACACACACACACACACACACACACACAGTGTTCCTGCTGTGCTGTGTGTGGCGAGGGCCCCCCGGGGGCTGCCACTGAGCTGTCAGAGCAGGATGGATGAAGAAGCTGCCCTGCATAGCAAGGGGCTCTGGGGAAATACCACCAACCAACACACACACAAACAAACACTCTCACACACATAGACTATGTCAGCACACAGATATGTATGTGTTCCAGCTTTAAAATGCATACATTTGAATATTTAGGCATGAATCAGAACATAGAGGCAAATACAAATGTAGTGGATGCACGTTACGTATTTATAGGTTCATGGTATGTATGCAGGCACGCATGCGCGCACACACACACTCACCAACACACAAACACAGTCTACAAAGGGCTATTGGCTGCCTGTGTGGGAAACAGAAACAACCCTGGGGCAGCGGGCGCTTCACAGAGGAACATCTGAGTTTGATAACCGAGGAACATCTACAGATCTCCTTTTAGAAGACAGCATGTCAACATGGACAGTATCAGTGAGCTGGGAAAAAACACAGCTCCTCAACTCCCACCCGCTTACAAAACTATGGTAAAAATATCAAAGAAATGACAGAGTGAGCCTTTACCATTAGTATGCATGAGTAGAACATCCGAGGGAAAGCACCAATAAAATATATATATATATATATATATATATATATATATATATACAGTATATATATTTTAATAATTTGGGTGTTACCTTATACATCATAATTCCCAGCCGTCGCTAAAATTGCAATCACTTAAGTTAATTGTTCTGAAATTAGGTGTCATTGCTTGGAGGAAGTCAGACAGGACAATTAATACTAGTAGAAATATGTCCAGCAGATTTTAAACAATCCCCTCCAACTTGCGAGAACTAATAAAAATTATATTGATATTTCTGATGTGCTCATTGATGGTTAACCTCAAATTAAACTGTAGGCTTGTTTACAACCTGTCTGAACAACAATTGCTTCTGCAACTGCAAGATGTGTGTGTGTGTGTGTGTGTGTGTGTGTGTGTGTGTGTGTGTGTGTGTGTGTGTGTGTGTACACACACACAGGCATACATCAATGGAAAAAGGAGATTCATTGACCCTTTAGGAGGGACCATGGTAGCACCGGACCAGAGCAGACTTTGTAAACTTAACTATTCGTAAGTCCACAGGAGGATTTCCTCGATCAGGGGCAGTAAATCTTCCACGCTTGGCACAAGCCTGAACAATCCATTAACAATAATAAAGCCTGAGCGGCCAGGGAGAGAGACCCTTAAAGGGGAAGGTCAGCCCGATATTACAGCTTTAAAGGTTTCCTATTACGGCTCAACTTCAATATAAACACTCACCTTGCCTTTAATGGCCACGGAATATGCAGTGGGCTGAGCATATATGGAGATTCTAAATCCAGTCTCTCTGAGGTATTACTGAATAGTGGAAGCAGACGATTTATGGCTCTGTGTCTCTGTGTGTGCTGCTGGTTGGGAAGTGTGAGTATTGTTCATAAAATTGCAGGAGGGAGGGGTGAAGGAGAGATCTCCTCTGTGTCGCCCCTGTCTGGCCCCTCACGTCCTCCTGGGATGCATGGAGGCGGCTTGGAGCGCTGCAGCACCTGGCCCCAAAAGTGCTTAGGCAGCGCGTTTTGTCTTCATCCTGGCCTTTCCCTTCTGACTCTCTCTTTCATATCTTTACTCTCCTTCCTTTTGCTTTTTTTTTTAAAACACCCCTCGTCACCCCTAACTCCCTCAGAGACTCACTCTGTTTCCACATTTTTTTCGATGCTTTGTCTCCTTTTGTTTCAAACTTTTGGGACTTTTGGTTGTGCCACCTTGGGCACAGAATAAAAAAATAGAGACACATTTCAGCGCTATAAGATAGTATGGTACAATATCGTCTCCGCATCTGTCTCCATTTTGTGACACTCTTTACTTTCAACCTCTTTTTTAGCCTGCCTGTTTTCTCCTTGGCCTGCTTGTACTAGGGGGGGCTTGTCTAGGACGACTGCAGGAAACAGAGAGATAGGAAGGAGAGAGGACATGGCAAACGGAGAGCACGAGCAGACGAGGGAAAGAGGGGAGAGTGCAAGCTTTTAAGTAGATTGCAAAGAACAGCGCAGAGGCATGAGTGTGAATATAAAGAGGGTGTTCTCCTGCCTGAGAAGTTCCAGCTCCAGGAGAGATGGTGACAGAGAGAGAGAGAGAGAGAGAGAGAGAGAGAGAGAGAGAGAGAGAGAGAGAGAGAGAGAGAGAGAGGGGGAGAGAGAGAGAGACAGACAGAGAGAGAGAGACAGACAGAGAGAGAAAGAGTCCTACAGAACCCTTAGCTATCAGGCATAGCCACGTCAGCTAGCCTCAGGTGTCAGAAACAACGGTGTACACAATCTATCAAGCTGTCCGGCATGATCCGACATGAGAAATTACCAATAGTTGAATTAGAAAGGAAGTTTCTCATTTCAGCTGTGATGATTTCCCCCAAAAGGAAAAGGAAAATAGGTTTATGCGAGAGTAATGTAAAGAACAAGAGGATGGGACACTCACCTGGAATGCCTGGTGGGGTTTTCAGGTACTTTCCATTGAAATGCTGTATCACTACTTCGCATTTCTCTGTGGACTCCATCCTGCAACACAAACATAGACGAACAGGGTTTAGTTTTTAAAAAAAGACAAGAGAAAAGTATTTACCATGCACCTGTAGAAAGGGTTGAAGCTTAACATTTTATACTCATCAAAAAATACTTCAAAATACTTCACCTCCATATTATAAAAGGAGAGTGCTTTTGGTAAATGCACTGAAGGGAGGTTTCTTTACGGCAACAGACGCAAGAAAATAATGTCTCCTTTTGCCCATCAACAACAGGTGACAATACCTCCAGCATTAGACACAGTTTATGACTCATCTAGACCATTGTAAACACATATATCAAGGTGATATACAGACATTTTATTTTTATTTTCAAATCATTTTAAGTCAACATTGTCTTTCTATTCACATTGTCTTTTCCCTTCACACACGGCACATGTGGTTAAATACCAGCACTGATGTCACAACATTGAACAATCAGCCACTAGACCGTAACCTGCTGGCTCAGTGTGTCTCTCAGGGCCGGTGGTAGCTAGGGGCCAGGGTGGGCCATGCCCACCCAATCAAATTTTTTATTTTTTTATTTTAATATTGTTTAGGTGGAAGTCCAGACCCACTATCGGACGGACCTGTTAATTCGCTGTCCAAGAAAATGTCAAATAAAATTCAGACAATTAATTAATACTAAAGAATATGCCATTACCATGCATTGCTTCTAATTGTATTATTGGGTGGGCAGGACAGCCTGCCTCCAAGTTACCCACCCGCTTATAGTGGCCACTGGTCAGCAGAGCCGGCCCGAGGCATAAGCGAAATGAGCGGTTGCTTAGGGTCCCGACTGCCAGGGGGGCCCCCTCCAATTTTTTTTTTTAGTTTGATATCAACATCATATTATGTAAATGTAAATTATCATACAATAAAAGGAATACAATGTTTTGGTAGATAGTTAATAGCTTAATAATTGAATCAGTTCATCTGGGAGGTAATCCGAGGTTAACTGATCACGTCACGTTCAAGTCCATGGCATGCACAGTGTGTATTGAGTTTATTTAAAAATATTTTAAAATGGGGCTGCCCTCAGTTGCCCATGCACTGTGTGTAGCCTATAGCCTATTTCAGCCTCGTCTGTGGAAAAAAGATAACTGGACAACAGAGTTCTTCTGCTTCGTTCCTCTCACTGCATTTACATGAATTCATTATATTACAGAAAAATATGTCCCGTAAAAGAAAAAGAGCACCAAGCCCATCCCAGAGGACCCTGCATAATATTTTATTTCAAATTTATATTTCTATGGAAAATCCATGTGTCTTTCTTCAATAGCTTCTAATTCAGCCTCTTAATTTTCCTCTCAAAGTGCACCAGATTCATGCATTTCACTTTAAAAAGGTAAAAAAAAATCTCTCGGGGGGGCATACCCCTGGACCCCCCTAGCAGGGTTGTGACCTCGGCTGGCTACTATTTTCACCCAGCTGGACATTGGAGGCAATAGTAGAAAGACTATACAGTCTATATACATTGATTGATTGATTGATTCAATTTTATTTCAGACATATCAAAAAAATAAAAATTAAAAGCATGAAAATACAATAAAAAAAATATGTTCAAATGATTTCACAAATAAAAATAAACAAAACATGAACAAATAACATATTGAATCATCTATATAGTGTGTATAGTAGGGGAAGGTGGGGTGATTTGTGCAACTTTTTACTCAAAGTGATTTTAAAGTGAGGCCTTGACAGTTATGTCTCCAACTCAAATATGTACATATATTTCAGGATGTTGTGCATCCCTGGCAATAAAAACTTTGGATCTGGAATAAACTGTTTAAGAAATATAGCTTTCGGAAAAAAAGTTGTCTTGTCGCACAAATCACCCCACTACGTGGGGTGATTTGTGCGTCATTGTGTCACAATGACAAAGTCACCATCATCATCTTTCTGGCCATCTGAACTCTCATCAGTGGTGTCGTTAAGTGGAATTGAGATGTCACTCTCTTCTGAGCTACTGTAGACAATCACTTTCTTTTGGTGACCAGCGTATACAGCCATGCCACTGGCACAACTCTCAGAAATGTACTTTGCACTAGTTGCTCCGTGCTTGTGGAACCAACTGCCACCTGACAAATGTGATTCCCCCTACATTTCTGCCTTTAAATCAAGGCTCAAAACCCATATGTACACCCTGGTGTTTCCTCCCCATTAACTATCTTACCTCTGCACTACTATCTGTGTTTATGTGGATGTATGGGCTTTACGTCTTTTATTTTGGTTATTGTTATTGTACCTTCATTGTTTACCTACTGAATGCACTATGTACAGCACTTTGGACAGTGCAAACTGTCATAAATGTGCTTTTATAAATACATTTTACTTACTTACTTACTTATAACTCACCCAGGCCCTTGCGCACAAATCACCCCATCCCCAGAATTTTGGATAATAGGCATGATGCAGCAATTTAGGGTTGACATTGTGATAACTATATAGACTCAAAGTGTAGCATACCAAAGCACTAAAACATGTGTCAAATGTTTTCAAACGTGTCTATAATTGTTCAGACACAATAATCAAAAAACCTTGATCATGGAAATTTTACTTTGAAAGGCAAAACACAGTTTTTTGAGCTTAAACGTGCTTATATCTTATTCCTTGTGTCTCCCTTCTTTACAGGATGAGTCAAATGGACGGCTCTTCTTAAATATGTGGTCACATTTCCAATTTCTTCCACGGTTTTCTAGAAACAAGGGGTTTTGCAACTTCCAAAATGCACAAATCACCCCACCTTCCCCTATATAGCTCTGGACTACCACCATCCAGGTTGCCCAGTCCCAAAGCTTTCTCTTCAATCAGCTCAGCCTGCCTACAGTTAATACTGCGATAAAAAAAAAAGATACATCATGTTGTATATAATGTATATTATATGTTATTCATAAACATTTTGGGAAAAAACATGCAAGAACCAAATCTCCCACACAGCAACACTCAAAGTTTATTTGCATATTGTGTTCTACACAATTCACAGTAAATGTGCCAAAAAGCAGACGCAGAGATCTTACAAGGGCAAAAAAATTCAGCTCGCGCACTATGCGCACGCTCGCATCTTCGGTCTCTCTGCCCAGTGTGCCCACCTAAAATTTCTACAGGCCCACCCTAATGTAACTGTCTAGAACCGGGCCTGGTGTCTCTATATCTGCTGGGGAACATCACTGTATGCATGAGTCAGAAGTTCATCATGAAATTCAGGGTTTGTAGGTATAAAGAGGTGTTATGCAACCGTTCTGCCTGCGTAATAGAAACGGCAAGAGTAGAGAAAGACAGAAAGAACAGGTGAAAGGGAAGGGCAGAAGAAGCCAGATGAGAAGCTACAACTTAAATGGCTCTGATTTCCAGAAAGAGAGAGAGAAAGAGAGAAAGAGAGAGAGAGAGAATATGGGTAACTGACTGACTCTTCTTTTCCAGCTGCTGCATCAAACGTCTGTGGGCCAAGCAACAGACCAGCATGAGGGCTCTGATCCCACACATCACAGGCACACACACTAATGCCCCATGCACATCACATCAGAAGATGTTCATCAATATATCAAACGCATAGAAAAATGCACAAATGTATCGTATGTCAACATGCCCAAACACTTATTTTATCCTCCTTGTGATGTGCTAATGAGGAGAAATGCACATTTGAGCAAGCCAAAATCTATCTGAGAGCTTAAATATAGGCTAACTCCTGATCTTTACACATAGGTCACACAAATACATAACAGCCCCATTCTATTTACCTAAAATGATTTCCTATCACTGAATGTAAGTTTATACAGTTAAGTACTAACTTGCTAATTATCACTTAACAAAAAGGCACAGCAGAAGTTGGCAGGAATATCATCACTTTTGTAGGTGTTTAGTTAAAAACCTTATTGGACAAATAGGAGATCTTTACCTCATTATGGTGTAAAATGGCAATAATTGTTATAACATTGAATCCTTTGGGGAACATGAATGTGTCTACCAAACTGCATGGCAATCCATTTCACTTTTCACAAGACATTTTTATTGAAAACTAAAAATGTGAAAGAGAATTTGACAATTTGTGCCAACTCATCCAGCAGATGTTGAGGTATGTCTGTATCAAATATTTCAGTCTAGATCAAAAAACGATGCCACTGATCGACCAACAACCTGTTAATCCCTAGAGCTATCCAGTCTCTAGCATGGCTAAAATAAGGAATCACATATATATATATATGCAGTATCTCACAAAAGTGAGTACACTCCTCACATTTGTTCAAATATTTCATTATATCTTTTCATGGGACAACACTGAAGAAATGACACTTTGATACAATGTAAAGGTGATGGACTGGCCAAGCATAAACCCTATTGAGCATCTGTGGGGCATTGTTTGTTTTCTGTTACGCCCTAACCATGCAGATTCTTTAACATGTGTTCATATTAAATTGAGACATCTTTTAAATGCCGGCTTCAGGAGTCAGTGCTACATTTAAGGAGATATCCTCTCTCGGAATGTGCAGAATTCATTGCTTTTCCCATTTTGCATGCTTTATTCGCTCTCATCTCAGAGAATCCTCATATCATGCTGTCAGCCGCTCACTGCTCCGTCCTCTGTCTCTCATCCTTCTCCTATCTCTACCTTCATTTTTCTTTTTTTCCCCACAGAAGCTTCTTTATCGCTTTCTCCGGCCCATCCATCTTACTCCCGGGCCCCGTCTGCACCTCTTCTTTTTGACGTCTCTCTCATTCCTGCCGTTCTTTCAACCTTGGTTATTTCCTCTATCTTTCAGTGTTACCCTCACTCCCCCTCCAGCCGCCATCTCTCTCACTTTTCCGTGCCCCCTTTCCTTTCCTTTGCTTCCTTCCTTCCTTCCCTCTCCATCCATTCTTTAGTTTTTTCTGCTACGCCCTAACCACATCAACATCTTTCTCCCCTTTCCCTATACTTCTCTTTTTAGAATATGAAATCTTTTATCATCCATCTCTCACTGACCCTGTATCCACCCTTTTTTATGCCATCCCATTTCTCTTTCTAGTACCTGCGTCTCATTTTTTGGGAAGGCTGATATTGACCAGTTAGTTGTGACTCACTCAACTAGCTGGCCCTGTAACACCTCACTAGCACTCAGCAACAATAACTTAGATCAGTAAGAAAACACTTTCATTCAACTGTGTTATATATGATTTCATTTTACAAAAGAATCCAGACTCTAAACTCAAGCAGCCATACATGATGTACTATATGTTTACATCTTAAAAATGGTCCAATTCCGTTTTAAATCCGCAATTGATCAAACAATAAAAAATATGAGGAAGCCTTCGTATGGCTGCTTTCAGTGCCTGGTAGTAATCAGTAGTCAGTGTTCAGACACATTTCTGTCAGAAGCAGTTGTGATATCCAGCTCTACATTCTATGAAATATTGTGTTCCCGGTTTGAGACAAAGAAGGTCGAAACAGACATCACATTTTTAAATTCAAAAGATGTATACAAAAGTTCTGGGATGAACTGTTCCAAAAATATCTATCCGGTCCTTTTGTCACAGTGATTAAAAAATGCTTTTGTTTAGGACATTAGTGCCTTTTTATAACTCACTTTATTATGTGTGTGTATAATGCAGAGTATATCAGAACTTGTCTTGTTTGTATGACTTCCTTTTATTCTTTATGTGTACATGATTTTGCAACATGAAGGTATCATGCCAACATCATTTAAATGAAGTGAATATAGAGTATATTTACATTTTAAATATAATCTGTAGGTACTCATGGATAAGATTACCCTCATCATCCACATTACACAAGCAACTACATTTTAAACAAAGTCGCACTAGACGGACACATAACCTCCCCTAATGCTTCCACTTCGGGAAGAAGAAGAGAACAAACATAGAGGATCTGCATCAGCACAGCTTACCTCTTTTTTTCAATATTGCTCTCCTCTATTAAAGCCTTACAACCTTGTACACGGTGCACACTCAGTTTAGTACTTGCGAAATAAAGATTTATCCGTTGGGAGTTTTTTTTTCTTTTTTAGCTGTCCATTTTAACCTGGGGGCTGACGATCAGGTTGAATGCATGCTTTCTTTGGACTGTGAAAGTTATTCTCTTGTTATTCCCTAGCGCTTTTTTAACCATCCTCCTCACAAGCCACCCCTCTGGCTATTTAAATGTTAGCCTCCTACTCAACGCCGTCTCTCCTTCGCTGTTTACAGCAGGCAGGTAGACAGAAAAACAGGTGGGTAGACAAGAAGTAAATAAGGCAGACGGTCATATATATATATATATTTATATATATATATTTATATATATATATATATATATATATATATATATATATATATATATATATATATATATATATATATATTGGGGGAATCAAAGCGGTCAGCCAGAGTGTCTGTTCGCCAGTCAGTCAGTCAGTCAGTCAGTCCATCCGTCATGCAGCAAAGTCTGGTGGGTATAGTGAGGCCGGCTGGCTTTTTGTGTGCTGCTGCTGGTTAATGGCATCAGGTGCTGCTGTCTGCAATGATTAGTGCTGGGGCTGGAGTAATGGGCACTGATAACAGTAATGGATCGGCCCACAAACACTTAGCTCAGTTTACTCTCTCTAATGCCCCCTCATAGCCCAACCCCTCAGCAGCTGTCTGTCTGTCTGTTGACACAGCCAAAGGGAGCAAGCCACTATTCATAAAATACATTGATTCATTCTTTGTCTGAATCTCTTTCTGGCTTCTTCTTGTTCCAACCTGTACTTATCAATCAAATTGTACCACCATTCTGTCCTGTTTGTTTACACACACACACACACACACACACACACACACACACACACACACGCACACGCACACACGCGCGCGCGCCTTCTCCTTCCCATTACCTTTGGCTTTCTCTTTCTAATAACCTTCTATGATTAGTTCTTTTTTACCTGGCCATAGTTTCACACTGCGGCCCCTCTAACTCTCCCTTTCTAGCATGTCTCCTACTCCTCCAAACAAGGGACTGCTTGAACAGGTGGCTCGTGGCAGGCTGTTGCTGTGCTCTGCTTGTTGGCCTGCAGGAGGCTGCCTACCTGTCTGTCTGTAAATGTGTGTGTGTGTGTGTTCACTTGTGAGTCTGCCTGTGGATGATGTGTGCTGGTAATAGTGCCCATGTGCAAAACTATTTTGTTTATGTGTGTGTGTGTGTGTGTGTGTGTGTGTGTGTGTGTGTGTGTGTGTGTGTGTGTGCGTTTGTGTCTGTGCCTGTTTGTCCCGCCATAGCCCACGGTAATAGAGCAGGGAATAGCAGAGGAGTTCAGCCAGAGCAGGTGATTAAGAAAAATCCCTGCAAGATGGCCGTTGTGTGGCCGTCAGTGGGCCTCCTCTGGGTAAACAAGGGAGAAATCTGTGTGTGTGCGTGCGTGCGTGTGTGTGTGTGTGTGTGTGTGTGTGTGTGTGTGTGTGTGGAGAGGAATGAGAGCCTGGTGGCGGCAGCAGCAGAGGACAAGGACTGAGTGCTTTTATGACTTTGGGGGATTAACAAACTGAAGTGGAAACTTTTATAAGTAGAAAAAGAAATAAACTGTTCAGTTGTATAGGCCCGATGGTGGAAATATAGCAGGTGGGCTATACTGTAAGGGCAAGGTGGTAATTGCCGCTGGTATATATCCATGAGTATGTGTGAATGTAAAACGAGAAGATACACACGAGCACACACACACACACACACACACACACACACACACACACACACACACACACACACACACACACCAGTGCACATGGCATTAGCAAAGACGGCCACATCTTCTGGCAGACCAAAAAAAAATAAAAAATCACCTTTTAAAATGTATACTGCCTTCAGCCACACATCATGAGACAACTTTTTGTTAGACTGAAGTTGTGCATGCACATAGTTAGTAGTTCACACCTGTATGGCTGTGCATGTTCACATACGTCATGTGTGACTTCGTGTTTGTTGAATGTTTTGCAGGACTAACATGGGTCACATCCATTTGCAAATTATTCCACTGCATTCATGAAGTACCAAAAGAGTAGGGAAGAAATCCTTAACCTCAACAATAATGTCCAATGTATGGAGTATGGAATTTCAAATTTGAACTATGTGCAGTTGAAGGGCAAATGCACCGTAGTCCATTATTTTAGAAAAAATCAATTATTGCCTTCATATAAGCAGCATGATAACCTATTGAGTCAATGGCCTCATGACTAGTGGTTTACCTGGCGAAGCCGACTCCTCTGCTGACCCCGTTAGCATCCCTCAGTATCCTGGTGGAGATGACGTGACCCAGGGGCTTCAGCATGTTCTCCAGCTCCTGCTCATCCATAGACACCGGCAGGTTGGAGATGTACAGGTTGGTGGGGTCCTGCTCCTGTTGCTGCAAGGCCAGGAGGTAGAAAAGCAAGGGATGGGTTGGGGAAGAGAGGAAGAAAAAGGAGAAAAAACGATATGAAATTATGTATCACTAACAGTCGTGGGAGTAGTAACTTGTGCATCGACTCGTCACTGCTGCAAAAAGGAGAGTCAAACTCTGGCTGAACTCCTGGTGACATTTGGTCTTATTGACAGACACATATTTATACGCTTAAATGCAAACCCATATAAACATAACTTTGCTTCTGGCTCAGTGTGTGTGACAGTGAGTGTGTGTAGGCTACATTATGGATTGGGTTGAGTGGAAAGTAGTATAACAGCGCAGGTCTATATTAACATCTTACATGCCGTTCAAATTAACAATAGTATTTTTAGACACAATTTTCAGTGTTAAGTTAAAAATTCCAAGCGAGAGAGAGAGAGAGAGAGATAGGGAACAGGCAGTGAGAAGCTGTGTCGTGTGTGTTGTACGACATGGTTTCCCTCTGTAGTGCCCAGGGGCTGCTGCTAGCTAGGTGACTCTGCACAGCTGGTGGTGGGTTGAGCCCGGAGGTAGCAGAGGGGCCCTGTGAGTTCTACAGTAGAACAGCTGGATACAACATCCCAGCCCCAACAGTCAATCAGTCACGGATACAGGCAGCCACCATGGAAGCCGAGCAGCTAGTATCCACCCATCTATTTCCACGAGACAGTCAGTCTCTAAATGAAGCACAAAACTACATTATGTCATTCTTATCTCTAATGTTGTGTCTTTATGATGCTGTATTGCACGTTAGAATATCCCTCTCATAACATATCACATTTCATTCAATCCACCCGTCCACCCAGGTAGTAAGTGCATTGCCCAATCAGGCAGGCCGCCGGATTCTTATCTGCTACCAGCTTTCATTCATCACAAATCTCCAACGTTTTTCCAACATACATTTATCTGAAATCTTTAAAACAGCAGGCAACAGCCCCCCTCATCCAGATTTAAGTTAAGAACAAAAGCGATATTACTAAAGAAGATATCTGTGCTTAAGCAAAATGGTAGTTCTATTATTCGAGGATAGTTAAGTTGGACTGGCTAAGTCTAGTCTCATAAACCCAAAGAAAGGCACATAACAACATGTTAGGACAATAGTGATCTTTCCTGAACCACATGGAGCCTTGAAAACTGTTCAGAGCAACTACTGCACTTTGAAGTGACAGATGAGAAGCGTGAATGTTCAATGATCTATTTCATTCACACACAGACTGAATATGCAATAACTGTAAACAAAACCAAAACTGTCTTCTTCTCAGTCGGGGGGGACGGGGGGCTGCAGCGATACTTCAATTGCAGGCTACATGTAAACACTGTCTTTGAGAATTGTTACAAACACTCTGCTTCGCCACGGGCACAACTGTCTCACTCTTGTTTTGTTTTTGCCTTCTCTGTTGACGGAGAGAGGAAGAGGTTAAGGAAAGGAGGAGAGGAAGTAACTGCCTCCCATCTCTCCATATGTCAGAGGAGAAGACGGATCCCTCCCCTGATTAATTAGCAGTCTTATCTGACAGGACATGTTTGACCTGATTAAAGCCTTTGGGAGAAAAAGCCCAATGCCGAATGTGAAAGCAGAAAAAAATAAAAAACCTACCGGTAGCCCTTTCTCCTTTTTAACCAGGAACTCAATTAACCAACTTTTCAGGGGCAAACTGAAACTCCTCCTTCTCCCTCAGGTTTGTCACATGTATGTGTGCTTCAGAAGAAAGCGAGGAAAAAGGGCTCACAAGCGTTTGTATAACACAGGATTTGGAGGTGAATGAGGCTTAATTAAATCTGTGTGTGTAAAAAAAAACCCCTTCTGTACACGTGTCACTCTCTGCTAAGTCCCCTTTGGTGTGTGTAGACGCGCAGCTGTGCTTTCTTTTGAGTTCCGTTTCACGATGTGAGGCGATGTTTTTCAGGATTATGTCAAGTAGGTTTTTCGTATTCCAACGCAGCCAGGAGGTCTGGATCAAAGAGTTAACTGACTGACTGACTGACTGGGCTAAGCCAAGGATACCAGAGTTTAGGTGTGTGTGTGTGTGTCAGCTTCTGAATGAAAGCACTTTCTTTTATAAGCATGTGACAGTACACACGGTGAAAGAGCGCAACAGAAGAAGGTGAAGCAGTGATTCGGGCGTGCGGGCTAATAGCAGAGTAGCTACGTTTGCCGGGAGAGATTATCGCGGGGAGGCCTCGTCTACGCACGGCCGCATCGCTTTACTTTCCTCTTTGATGACGTTCCGCTCCACAAAGCCCTAAATACCCAGATGAGAAGGTTACGGCAAGAGGAGCGGAGGAAACGGGAGCGTTTTGACGGGGGAGGTGAGACGGGGCTGGCCCATTCCACAAGGAGATTTAATTTCCTCTAATGTCAGCCTTCGCACACGCTCAGCTGTCAGGTCTATGAATGAAATGGTAATTGAGGTCTGTGTGGCGCGTGTGTGCACCTGTGCATATATTTTCTCTCTAGTAATCATGCATATGCGTTTATTCAATGAAATTCATATATATATATGTTATGTCTATATACTGTGTTGCTGTGCCAGTGTATTTCCTTTTTTTTTTCTTTATGAGCGTATATGTTTCCCAGAATTGCCTGCGTCCTGTGTGTAGTGTATGTGTGTGCGTGTGTGTGTGTGTGTGTGTGTGTGTGTGTTGACTATCCCCTTGCCATTGACCAGTGTTGTAGAAGGCTAATGGAAAGGCTCCAGGCTGTGCTGGGCTTTTTGATGAGTATAATTCCTTCACCTTGCCAAGAGGAGGACAGGAGGAATCCAACTGTGTGTGTGTGTGTGTGTGTGTGTGTGTGTGTGTGTGTGTATGACACAAGGGTGGGGTGTGTGTGCGTGTGTGTGAGTGTGTGTGTGTGTGTGTGTGTGTGTGTGTGTGTGTGTGTGTGTGTGTGTGTGTGTGTGTGTGTGTGTGTGTGTGTGTGGAGGCGGCCGTCGTGTCATTTCCCACTGACGGATGGCCCCTTCGCTAGAGCTGACAGCCCTGTAGCTGTTATTTCATTTCGACACCCTGCTCTGTTTACCTCACTGTAATTTCTGAGAACATTACCATGCTACAGCGGGAGGGCATTAGTAGAAAAATAAGGTAAGGCAAGGATCTAGGTTAAGCAAAAGAAAACAAGTCAATATGGATCGCGGTCCAAGAGGCGAAAGGTAAGTCAGAGAGAGATAGCTAGGCAGACGGAGAAGGAGGCAGCTGACATGACAGGCAGATATATAACACGTTAAAGGAAGAAGGCCCTTCTTGCCATTTGACAACGCTTGAGGGAGAGAGGAGACGTCAGCCGTTAGAAGTCTCACGTTCCGCCTATGGGGCTCTCAGGGCTGTATCCATTTTACTGATAAAAGTTTGACAGATAGATATGTGTCTTGACTGGGGGGGCACTGCATCTTACGCCATGTTGAGGCTCGGGAGCTGCCCCTCACTCGCTTGTCAACACTCACTCGACCGTTTCCTACATACTACCCCCATTCTGTCCATCTTTTAAAGCCTTTTCTTACCACTGACCTCTCCATTGCTTCTATTTCCTCCAACTCTCGGACTCTTTTTTTGCCAACTATTTCCGTTCCTTACAATACTTACCTCAGGAGGACAGTCCAGCTACTTTCACTTCCAACAAACCATTCCTGCTTGTCCTACCTCCCCCCTTCACTCCCACTATTACCCTATCCTCCAACCTTGCTTCTTTCTCCTCTCCTCTCCATCCATTCTAAGTTTGCTCAAGAGATTAGAGCTGTGTGTGTAATTGGCTCTACAGCTTCTCAGCTGCTCATCTAAGCACCGGTACACACTCTACGAGGGTGTGTGCGCATGTTTGTGAGTGTGTAAGCCAGTCCTTGGATTAACACCACACCATTCACTTCCCCTAAGGTATGCTATTTTGGCCGGTTGTGTGACTATAACCAGCTGCCTTAAGGTGCACAATTACAGCAAAAGACAATAGGGGTCCTTGTTGTCTGGTTGGAAGAAAAAATGGCAAGGAAGCAGTTGGTTGCTGTTGCTGCTGTGTTGCTGACAAGTTTGCCAGAGGGAGTGTTCCTGTGCTCTTGTATATAGGTTGAGGATGTGCACTGAGATGTTGACGTGGGAGTCTGAGTCTGCAGAATGCATTCAAAAAAAGACAAGCAGGCCAACCGAGTGGAAGGAAAGGAGTAGGGGGGTGGGGGATATAAAGAAGCATGTGAGCGCATCAACTCACTTCAAAAAGCTTTTGAGTTTAATTTATGAGGAGCCAGAAGATTTTGGAGACAAAAAGGGTAGCACTACAAAGGAGCTATCATTCTGTCAGCCGGCTAGTCAGCTGGTCAGGCAACAGCAGGCGAAGTCAGGCGGGCAAGCTTACAGGCCTTTGATGAGCGCTTCCCAAACATTTCTTTCCCGTTGCCACTAGACGAGCGGATGGCAGGATCACTATACTTTTCCCTTTGTAGAGGGCTGTCGTCGAAGCGCTTCTTCAATCCGCACCCATACTGGCTGTAATCAAGCTCTTGTGCGACACTCGACTTCAAAACGCCACATAGCTGTTAGAAGAGCCAAGCTGCGGTAGACTTGAAACTACAAGGTTTTCTTGGTCAGGGTCAGAATTTGGTGGGAGAATTTAATGTTTCGCTGTTGCTGCCTGTTAAACAAAAGGCGTCTTGTTCATCTATCGTGTGTAAGTGCAGGAGCATTTTTAGGCACAACATTTTTTTTTTAAGGTTTTGTTGTGTTTTTTCTATAATGGCCGCAAATATTCATCACAGTCAGATCCTGCAAATACAAGATGAAACTAAGTAGGGATTGCATTCCCACTATCAATGTGAGATACACATCCTGACAAACACGCCGAGATACACAAACGCATAGTGTAATACAGCATATGCACAGACGTCTCCGAAGATGCGTTCACAGTCACAGAACAGCATGTTACAGAGCGAAAAAAGATGGCGCGAGCTGGTAATGTGTGCGGTCCTTCTGCTGCTCACTGGGGGGGGGGGGGCTGACAAAGAAAAAAACACATTCCTGATTCCATCCTTCTGTTAGAAACAAAGGGCTGCGCAAAAGAGGATCTGTGCCATCACCTAGGGCGGCCATTTTCAATCCTATTAGCATATTACGTCTGAACAAACAGCCTAAAACACCTGTCACTTAAAGGTGGTTTTAGTAGCGCTGTGATAAAAGGGATTTCAAAGGGGTTTAACACAAAGGAGCCAACATAACATGTAGGCATAGAGTTATTAGAGAGTAAGGAGCTGAATTAAACCTAATATGTCTGTTCTAAAGTAGACAACGTCTTTCCTTTACGTCATGATTTGAATAGTATTTATGGGCCGCATTGCCATAATGTAAAAAATGTGCCTTATAGTATAGTTCTCAATGATACAATAATACATTAACAAAATCATCTGCATCGCTCTCATTGCTTTATAGCTGCTGCTGCATGATAATACACTCACAAACAGATGGTTGCTCATGCCCATGAATTAACCTCTTAGCATCATTTCACACAAAAAGTGATTCAAAGTGTGTCACAGGGCAGAAAAGTTTTTCAAAATACGCCTTTTTAGTAAGACACGTAAAATAAACAGAGCTGTATATATATGATGCTCAGGAGCAAAATATTAGAGGCTCACCTTCACGCAGTGTTCCATTTGGCTGCAATACAATGTTACCTGATTAAATAAAAATCCTACAAATTACCATACGTTGCTGCAGAGCACGGCTTAATACATCACATTATTCAGCCATGGAATTCTTCCCATGAGTGCAATCCAAGCCAATGACAACTAAGTGCGTCCTGGCAGCCCAAGACCACTGAGGTGTTTGCTTTGGTTTTTAAGACCTACATATACATTCATTCATTCAGCTCCTGCACAGCACCGCATCTCACACATGTACAAAATCACTGCCATTGACACAATCGCACATGCAAACACCCACACGTTGTCAATATTTGTCCTATTACTGCTTATAGAAAATGGCTTTCTAGCTACTCGGTATAATGCTGAGATGATAGATGCTGTGTAAAGAAGAAAAGTGGGTGATACATTATTGAGCCTTTGAGTATGCTAACACAGCGGTGGGGCTTTGTTTTACTAACTCTCTCAGATCAGCCTCCTCTCTACCGGGCGTAGTTGGTAAAATATTCATCCGGCATAAGGCACAGTCAGGGCTATGGCCCGAAGCTGGCTTTTGGTATGTCTTTCCATGTGCCATGTTAAGTGTGCTGTTGCATGTGAACCGAAGGAATAGAAGACTTATGTACAATACAGATAATACTGAAGGTCAGAGTTTCCATATGGTGTGACAGCTGAAAAATCTATCTTCTATTGGTTACTACTAGTACCATAGGTATTGTTATTCTATACGTTTTTATTGGCAACAAATCCCAATGAAAAGTCCAAAACCTACAAATTGTTAGTACGTTTCTCAAACTTCAGCTCTAAACCTATTTTTACCTACTGAAGACTTTCATCTTGAAATTAAAATGTCACAAATGTGCACTTTCATTCTCAAAGAAAAAGGCAGTCATTTCTTCTTACAGCAGGGGCACAGTGATTTTTAGCAAATGTTACTCTAACAGGATCAAATAGTGCCTCTTGTTTGAAACTATTTTTAGCTGCCGAGGAACACACATTTGGTGCTCTAGTGAGTTTTTACAGCGGCTTTTACAGGGGAATGTGGGATTGGATCAACATTAACTGCAGTGCCCATGTTCGCCGTAATAAAGAAAAATGTCACCAAGTGCAAAGCTGTGGCTCAGTGGTGTGTGTTTAATAATTCTCAACAACAAATAGAGGTGTTGTATCAGAATACTAAGTCACATTAGATGCTGGCTGCACACAGGCAACACTTGTTATAGGATAAATGGTTTTGCCAACCTTTAGTGGATTTGTTGATGGAACCTTTAACCTTTACAAGCATCCAGGACGTATCCTCTACCATATCAAGTGTTAATTCCCCCTCTTTTACGGATGTACGATGGAGGGATCAGACCTTTACTTGCAAAACAGACATAACGCCTCTAAATTATGTCTGCCATCAATGTCATGGCTCATACATTTTTGGTGCCGGGGTTAATGTGAATTTAAATGGGTCGATATGCGCTTCACTCGCTTAATCACGACCCCCTGATTTGATTTTGTATCTCCCTCGGTGAGCTAATATTCCAGAGATTAAAATTTCATGTGGAGCTCATATCAAAAATTCATTATTAACATGGAAGACAGGGCACATCCCCGCCTTAGCCCCGCGCTCCACCATAAGGAAACTAAACTCATGCATGCATAGCACAAGTGGGCACATGCAAAGACCGTCTTTGCTCTGCTTTCCCAAGGTCTTCAACACAAATTCCTTCTTGGGTTTGTAGAGATATTGAGGATGGTTTCCTTATAAGCTCTTATTTACATCCTCTGCCGTGCTCCCTCAGCTCAGGAGTAGACAACATTCACAAATGTCTTCACGGTTTCATAATACATTTTCATCAGTGTAACCTTCGTATTTTTTCCATTACGGCGTTTGCAACAACAGCTCATTGTGTAGACCGGGGTAAATGCATTTTTCCCGTCTTATGCATCATTCATGATATCATTTCTGAGATTGAATTGCTCCTGGCTGACATCATGTGGAGGTGGAGAATGTTGGCGAGGGGTTTTGGTTCAGGAGAAGAGAGGAGGGGGTGTTAAAAGGAAATGGCGGCAGGCTGTTTGATGTCCGCTATTGACCAACATGAGGACCTCTGTGAGCTGATGGAGGAAACCTATTGTATCTGTACAATTATGGGGCGACTTTTCACTCCGTACAAGAGCTCTCCTTCTTTTCTCCCCTGCCTCTTTTGTCTGTTAGCACACGAGAAAACCTTTCAAAATGTTCACCTTACAGCCTCTCTTTTTCAAGTCACTGTTACAATAATTCACAAATGTTCCAAATTCTATGCAGTCCACATAGTTGAGAAGACTTGATGGTTTACTTTGGGCAGAGATGAGATAGAATACTAAACTGAACACCTGTAACTGTTGAATAAGGCATTCTGCCAGAATGGGGCTTTGATATTCGGTGGAGTAGCCTTTCTCTAGTCACACAAAAAAAGAAAGAGACTAAGTCTAAACATCACCAACTGCAGGATCATGTCTTGCGTCCAATTGAATGTGGCAGGGATCCATCAGAGCCACTGTGTTTGCTCTGTGGTTTAAACACTCTCTAACAACTCCTTTACGCTTACCCATCTATGAAAGTGGTACAATGTGTCAGTACTGACCCCACCCTGACAAAACTGCCGGGGGGAACACCAGACAGAATAAAGGGTGGGAACTACACTTCTCAGTTCCCAAGATCCCAGATTTCGCTGCACAGTGACTAATGCACTTAAAGACTCCTAAAAAGGCCCATGCGTCTCCAACTTGCTCCTTTTACAGAAGCTGTCTCATTCAACGCATGCTGCTCAGTGCGCCGCCGCGTACCATCCTGAGAGCCGCACCCCCAACCACCGACAGAGTTCACCGCATCATAAAATAGTCATGCGTGTTGTTAACTCCACGGTGCATGCTTCAAATGAGCCGTGGCACAGTGGATGTTAAGTGACTTCAAAAGGCTGCATCCGTATGCTGCCCCTGCCTCGGTCTGTCTACCCAGCACATGTCAATGTAAGAATGTGTTCTACAGGACTGGGTGGTTTCAGAGGATCATAGCCTACAGATAGCAAGGAAAGGCAAAGTCACATGCATGCAGCATTCAAGACTTTCTCACATGCTCGGAACACTCACAGATACACAAAGACTTTCACAGCATTGTAAAGGAGTCCCAGGTCTTTTTAAACATCAGTCACATGCAAGTTGACGAGTAAGATTCAACATTAAGATGTGTGAGACCTTTCAGCAGAATGCTACAGCATCATCAGAAACCATGGAGGGTGACAATCTCTTTGTTTCTCACCACACTCCATCACCTGCACTCTCCAAATGGGAGACACAATGCAATTTTCACTTATGAATCTACTGCACAGCAAATGGCGTACGCTGTTTTGTGCCTGCTGCCTCCACAAACACACAGTGAATAACTATTCTGGGTCGTGGACTCATTTGTTATTCCTTAATGTGCCACTACTCACCAGGGGAACACTAAGGCTGCCACGTGAAACTACACTGCGCCCGTGAGCATCATATGTCTAACGGCAGCAGAAATACCTCGCCTTAGCGCCGTCACGTCTGCGCAGAGCAATGACAACACGGGCGGAGGCAGCGAGAGCAGGGCGGAAATATTGAAATATATATTAAAGAATTATTTCTCAATGGGAAAACAGCGACAACAAAAGTAATAAAAAAGCAATAATGGAAGTGTTGTGTGGGGAAAGCCACTCAGAACAAATCAACATTTATGTGTCAGTCTATCTTTCAGTCAGGTCTCAGCGCTAGAACTGATGCAATGATTTTCAATTACAAAACGCTGATGTGGAGTATTAGTTCCCCTTCCATCACGAAACACAGGTTCTCGAGGAGCGATAATAAACGGGTATAGATTTTAAATGAATAGTCGGTGAGAAAAAGAATACATGCATAAATACATACTGCAATGTGAGCTGGTTCCTTCCAGATTTGAATACCTTTTCTTTACTTTCCAAAGTCAATGCTTTTAAACTTTTCTTTTAGGATGATTTGCTTGAGTTATTTTTGACTAGTATATATAAAGATTCTCATCCGTCTTTGCACATACAGTATGCAATGTGTTCACTTTGACAGAGGTGACAGAAAAGTCATCAAAACGGGTGTTAATGAGGTGTTACCATGACAATCCTAACTATATACTTTTACTACTATAGCTTCTCAGTCTGTATTATACCCATATTTAAAGGTTCTCATATTAGGTTTTAGCACGTGTTTACAACAGTGGCAAAAATGGTAAAAAACAACATCAAATATAAATACATATTTTTATTACGAGGCAGTGGTCTTGACACAATATGGCTGGGACAGAATTAACATAAATTACATGTCTACATAAGCACACAATCTGTTTGCCTTTCATCTGAGATAGGTATAAAGTGTGAGACCACTCAGGGTTATTGCTGTTAATGTGGTGTTCCATGTTTGATTACTTTTAATGAAAATGTTATTGTGCTGACGCTGATCCTTCAGTAATAATAATAATGGCTGTTGTATTTAATTCAAAATGATGTGCATGCTTTATGGTATCCTTCATTTCATAATTATATTTCAAACTAAATATGCAGTCACTCTATAATATAATATAACAATCCTTGTGTTACATGTGTTGCCTCACTCTTAAGAATTAGTGAAGGGATAAGGCCTGTTAACAATACAGTTGTAGCTACCAACACCCCATGAAGGCGATAAAAGCTTAATCGGTGCCCAACCTGCAAGCAGCGCTCTGAGGTAATTTCCCGCTGCTAAGTGATTCTGTTGACCCATCACAAAGAGTACTATAAGTTTTCAAATGTAATCTCCTTGGTGTGTATTTCAGTGAGAGCGTCATTAGCAGTACACAACTTATAAAAGAGAGGAGACGGCTCACACCCTAAATGGCCTGGAAAAAAAGGGTGGTTCAGCCGAAGATAATGTGTTTGTTATGGACACTAATGATACAGTGGAAGCAGACTAACGACCCACCCTTGGGTGTCCCACGAGTTCAAACGGCTTTATCACTCCTATTCTATGAAAACTTGGAAAAACTCACTTTATTGGCTTCCTCCTTCTGAAGAGGCAGGGAGGGACACAATAGAGCCTTTAATGCCGAGAAGTTACTTAAAGCCATGAAGGGAGGAGGCATATGAGGGCAGTAATAACAATGCAATAATGAATAAGAACCACCTTTTGTGCATTTATTAATGCTCAGCTGGAGTTTGTATGGCGCAAGTAAGCCTGTTTCCACCAAAGTGCAGTGTTGACACTCTGATCTACCTATGTGAATGTAACAATCCACATCGTCAAGTAGCACAAGTACACTGCAAATCTGCAGGATATGGAAGGGTTTGATCTCTTGAATTGAAGAGGTTTTTTCGGCTGGAAAATAATGACTCAACAGAACCACTTGTACAAAAGGTGACAAACTGTGTACAATTGTGACAGTAAAAGCAATGCTTCATAGGACCACTCGTCCAGATTTTTTTCACACCTTGAAATCTTTTTACTTTATACTGTACATTTATTCCTTTTTTTGCAAATTACATTTTTTTTTCTTAAGATATGGGACTACACATTGAATTACCATGCAGAGCTCTTGAAACCCTCTGCTATACTTGCTTTTAACTACGCTTTCATGTGCACATGATGAGCATCCAGCAAATCCCGTGTTCCTTTAGAGCTCAGAAAGGAATACCACATCTCCACAAGATGTTACTAAGCCCACAAACAGAGGGGGCAGGGATGAACAGCAAAGTCAGCAGCAGACTCCCAAGGAACAAGCATCAGCAATGGAGGAAAGGCTTGCATAGAAACCTAATCTACAATGGTGCAATTCTCTTCTGCTGTGATCTCAACAGTGAAAATATAGTAAACCTCCTTGAGTGTCGCCATGTTTAGCCATGTGAACAAATGTATTTAAAAAAAAATGCCAGTGTAGGCCAGGGGTAGTTGTGCCTGAACTGCTGCCTAGATACACAGGCAAGTATGTGTTCAAAGCCTGTGCCTAAATTTGGCCATTTAACCATTGCCTATAAAATCGCAAAGGGAAAAATATGATCCCAAGCATCACAATACTATCAAAATACAATTAAATGGAAGAAGAAGTTATTTGTATAAGAAGGATAGTAAGAGGTCAAAATTACAAGATGAGCGACGGTTGCTGGGTAATCAGGAGGGACGATCCCTGGTTTGTAAGCCAAGCGCATAGAAGCCTCTAGACAGATGTCATGGGTCTTGGCAGCGCAGAGACAGGGACATCCATGTCCACATGACAGGCATGACAGAGTGAGCGAACTCTAGACTCTGGAGAAAAAGAGAAAGGAAAATGGGTTGGAGGAAGATCCTGCAAGATGGAAGAGGGGTCACCTTACCCCGAGGTCACAACGGGTCAAGTGGGAGAGGAAGTCGAGGAAAGTCATTTGTGAAGTGACATTGAATAAACATCTGATGTCAACTCCTGCTTTATGCCTCCATATGATTAACTGTCATATGTGTCCCAGGAGGTTTTGGCCTTTCCAAGATCATTCCGTCATTTATCATTGCCATTCAGGCGGACATTATTATGACCATTTCCATTTCTATATTACATTATGGTCAAGATCTTCTTGCTCGCATCAACTTCCGAATTAGGTTTTGTCCGTGACTTCCGAAAGTCTTTTAAAAAGGTAGTAAAAAAACACAACAACGCTCCAGGATGGGACGTTAAGGTCCAATGCACAAGACTGCACAGTAAACACAACACAACATAAAAGGAGGAAACACTAACCTACTTTATAAAATCCTTCAACAAAACCGCCTTGGCTCATCAGTGTGTTATCTGGTCGGCATCTAATGAGCTCTTAATTTGAGAGTGCCTGCATCATTAACAGCACCCGCCGTTTGATGCCACAGCTGTCAAATAAGACTTTCATCCCGACATGACGGCAGTAAAATGTATGCTGTTTGGTATGTATATACTTCTACATGCGTATGCCTATGTTAGGGCATATTTATCACTTCATGTTTGTGTGCAACAAACATGATAGATATATGATAAATGCATTAGCAATTCAAATAAACAACAAACATCTTGGTTGATTCCATGCTGTACAGTGTTTAGTCAGTGGTTGGATAGAACATTTTTGGAAAGAAACACAGACTAAAGGGATCAGAAAGACAGAATGTGGTTACCATCCCAAACAGGTTTTAGTTTTTTAAAGCAGGGCAATTCAGCATCTGCCCTGGCATCTCCTCTTGGGCAGTCGGCTGTGAAAGCAATCACGATGACCCTCGGCACTGGCAGCTCGCGAGCGTATGAATGGTGTCATTCTGTGTAATGACATCAGAGATTGCTACGGGGGACCTGGAGGTGTCAAACATGACTTCAGACGGGGCGGAGGGGATTGCCTATATACGATGTCCTCTTAAAAGAGCAACCGAGGGGATTAGCGCTCGTTACGTCATAGTGTGATTAACAACACAACAATGTCCTTCCATTAGCGTGACCTTGTTAAGTGTGTGTTGCATGATTACACGGCCTGTCACTATCGTGTGTTCAACACCTATTACCGACTACGGCGAGCGTTGGCTAAAAATCTTCGCAGCTGTTGCCGTGATGTCGAAAGCACTTTTGTTGTTGTTGGTTACCGTTGTTGTTGCCATTGGAGTGACCTTAAGGCTGCACCGGCTACACTTGCATTCCTGTTCTCACGAGTGTGAAGGTTTGCCATGTATACTGGCTTTCTTCTCTCCTACTCTTACTTCTCTGCCCTTCTCTCCCCTCTCTCACTCACAGCCTTGGCTGCTATAATTAGAGTAATTGGAATCAGATGATGCTTGCTTAATTGGAAAGGAATGTAGACGGGGCAACGGGGCTTTTCCATAAGGGAAAATCGACTGGACGGGAGTACACGAGACAGTAGGGAGGGCATGGCGGAGGATGAGATCCACAGTTAAGTATTCGGCTGCTCTGGCTGTAAGCAATTGTCAGGATTTTGTTGTAGAGACAAAACAAATTACAAGGCCTGATGGGAGTCTGAAAATGATCATATGTTGGCAATACTATGACGTCTGGTAAGGTAATACACGTGAACAGGAGCATTATTTATATCCATTGATGAGTCCAAGTTGAAATTCAGTCTTTCTTATCCGACAGTAGCTCAAGCTTTGGGTAGAGCAACACACAAACTTTTCATGGCGAGGCTTAAGGGGCCATAGGCTGATAAGGATACATATTGCATGATGAAAGTTGGATACACACTTGACAACAAAGGGCCAGAATATTAAAGGTTAGAATCCAGCGGTAAGAGGGCAAGTTTCATTTAAACTGTGCCAGAAGCAAATTCTCCCTTCCAAGTTGAAAGAGGCTGTAAGAGAGTGGGTGAAAGAGAATAAGAGTAATAGAGAGGGAGAGAAGGAGAGAGGGGGAGAGAAAGAGAGAGAGGCCAGGCTGGTTTCATTCTGCTGAAAGTCACAGTTGAAAGTCAGCCTGATTGTTTGCCGTTTGTGCGCAGGCCACTGATACGTGGGAGGAGTGTTAGATTTCCTGCAGGCGCTGGCAGCTTAATGAAGGAAAAAGACACACACACACGCTTCAAGAGCTGGGATTTCCTCGTCAAAACGGTGCACTTGGCCTCCTCATCCAAGGGGGGCAGTGTTGCCTAGAATGCGTTTGTTTTGTCTTAGCGAGAGAGTGTGTGTTTATGTATTCTTTGTTTATCTAGTGCAAGAGCTGGAACTGCATGAAGTCAACGGAGGGTTGATTTAATTATCCTGACAACCCCAACGTCACTGCACAACTCAATTTCCCTAGCACTGGAGTTTGCCACACGTGTCTAGGCTGGGCTAATAGACAGGCTCGTTTGTCAGGTTCAAGCTCTCCACATCTCATTACCCTTAACACCGTGGCTGGTAACCAAGGAAGGATTGGAGGAAACCTTAAGCATGCATCCGTCCCTTAGTCTCTCACACTTTTCTCTATCTGTCCATGCGGGGCTTGCAATGTGTGTATGCAGCTCTTTTGTTTTGCCTGCTTGCTTGCTGCCGGACTGCTCAGAGCCTTTGTCTTTTCCTGCCGATGCTCCCCAGATCTCAGTTCGTTACAGAGCGTAATTAGCGTGGCGCGAGCGGGCTCCCCAGCCGACACACAAAACTCATTAAATTCCACTAGCCTGCTTTTTTCTCTTCGCTGGCACACTCTCCTCGTCCCATATTAATCTTCCTTCCAACCCAAACTTTAATTCTCTGAGAAAATGTTTGCGGGGGAATAACTGCTTCCGCCTTCACATGCAATAACAGTGTGCCACTTTATTGCGTTTTTTTTTCATCCTTTTTTCTCTTCAATTCAAGGCTGCTTTGTAACGTGATCCAAGGTCAGGTCTAATGAGTGTCTGGTTAATCAAATGCAAGGTGCCACAGTGCCTCCCCGATGAGTGTAGCAGGTCGAAGATGAGACCGGTGCACACACTCACACTAACTCTCTCTTCCTCTCTCTCTCTCTCTCTCTCTCTCTCTCTCTCTCTCTGTCTTTTTCTTTGTCTCTATCTTTCTTGCGTGCCTGCCTGCATCTCCAGACAATGACCAGACCCGTTGCCAGACTCCCTCCCGCAGTCTTCTTCTCTACTAACAGGGCCACACAAACAAGGTCATTCAGCCTGCTGGAAGAGGAAGATGTATCATTTACTGGGAGATAGATGACACGATGTCTCCGCAAAAAAAAAAGCTTTTATTTTGACCAGAAGTATTACTGCGACCCTCCAGCTCTCTTTCACGCTCCCCTCTAATTGAACAAGGAGGCAAAAGACAACTGCCACTTGAGCTGCATGAGGAAATTGCCTCTTCAGTGTGGCGGAAAATACACAAACCATTGCTGAAAAATGGTGGTGTTCATTTAACGACCGGGCCTAAAATTGCTGAAGACAGATCGAACAAATTGAAGATGGGCATCCTTGATGACCTATCTCGCCAGTGGTTCAAAGGCCAGTAAATGTCAACCAATTGCTTCCCATGAAGTTCCCTGTTAGCGCCATTACACTTCAGAGTTCCTTTAAAAGACAAATATATATCTCACCATTAGTCTCTGCTGAGCCTCTGACAGTGCATGCTGTTCAAAGGATTTAACAGTAGACTTCAATGTAGCACAGTGCAGTTCAGTGAATTATTTCCCCAATTTGGCAACACTAGCACAGTGGCTCTAGAGATTACAATGTCGGCCAGTTGGTCAACCACTTCTCAAACAGCAATTGGATGGGTTTTTATGCAATTGTGTACAGACTCATGATTCTCAGATACAGATTCTGACTGACTTTAGCATTCCTTTGACTATTACACTAGCGCCACCATAAGGTTGACATATGCAGTCTTGAGTGAAGAGTGTAAAAAACTATTGGATAGATTTTCGATTTTGGAACACACACATCCATGTCCTCCAGATAATTTATTGTAAGAACTTTGGTCATCACTTTACTTTCAATCTAGCGCCACCGTTTGGTCAAAATTTGATTTTGTCAAATACTTGATGGTGACCTGACTGATGAAACTCCCATCATCCTCAGCTGTACTTTGCCTGTATTGCTAATAAACAAAATGCTGAAATGCTCGTCAGTAATTCTTACAGTAAATTGAACCGAGTTTGACTTTCAAAGACTACCCTAAACAAGTACCGTAATTATCGAGCAAAATTAAGACTCTCAGAATAGTGCTAAAGGACACAGTTGAGTACACTACAGCATTGTGTGTGGTAAGACTCTCAGTTCTTTCTACATGAGTGGCGCTGATGTAGAAAGTGCAGTGATGTAACCCAGCAGACTGACAGCTCCTGCAGAGCCATCGGGCCAGATGAGTGCAGCCAGCGCTCTCGAGGGTCCAACACCTGCCAGATGCAGCAGGGATGTGAGTGGGTGACAGCGGGGTATCAGAACCCCTTGTACCCTCCTCCTAAGCCTTATCCCAGAGAGAAAAAAACCTCACTAGGGCTGGTGGAGAGACAGCTACCCCTGGGACTTCCACATCGCTGCCTATCATTAATTTAACCTTCTGGATGGGTGACCGGCTGCATTAACTTGACATTTGCTTGTGCACACCATGTCAGTTGGGAGGATATACCAGCACATTACCAGCACCATCATAGTATCAGTTTTTTTTTCCCAATACCTTTTTATAGTCTATAAAGGATTTTTTTTTATCATATATATTATCTTTTCACCACCAAGCTGATGAGTTTTTAATTAGCCATAGAATTATCTGCATCATGAGCGGTGACCTTGGAAGGGCAGAGGCTGATAACGGAAGTTGAATAATGAAGGAGAATTAAGAAGAACAGAATAGAGGAGCCGACAGTACACACGGCTTAACAATGTACTCAAAGGGACAGCCTGTAATCATCTCAATCTACACCAAGTGAGACATCAAAGCAAATATCCAAGAGCAAAAAGAAGTCCAGACCCCCAAGATATGAAAGTTCCACAGATCACATGGCTCCTGTACCCAAGTCTGAACCCATTCAGTCCCATTAGCAAACTACAGGTTTTTGCTAATGTCTAAAGCTATCCCAGGCAGGTAGCAGTCCCCCGTCATGGTAATGGTTTCACCCAGCTCTTTGAAGCCACAATGGCCGTAATGGCGACTGAAGAGAGCGATTGCGGGGTAAAACCCTCCAGGGACTCATTAGCAACGAGTGGAGCTATTTGAAGAAGGCCGTTGTATGGAGTAGAAACAGCATTTTATTTTTTCCTGGACTAGTTTCTTCTTACTATACTGTTTTCTCGTCAAAATAAATAAACAATACACAAGCGTGGAGCTGTAAGAGGGCAGGCTGGGACAAACTGGCAGGCCCTGTTTGTTGTGGGCAGCAGTACAGTTGGCAGGGATGTCAGAAAGCTGAAGTAGCACCATAAGACCCAGGAGGAAGGCCTGGATGGAGAGAATATGATGTGTTGGCAGGGTGCAAAGGGGGGGGGGGAGAGAGAGAGGGAATACGGGATAGCCATAGGATGCCCCTCTCTTTGCATCAACAGAAGCTCTCAGCAGGATATGGAGCAGGGGGCCATCATACAGTAGATGTACTGAGACGTATGCTGACAAGTACATTAGACTTTGGCTGCTGTTATGTCAATCTGAGTTGTGATGACACTGGGGCTATGACAGGAGGATGGCTGCCTTATACTGGACCAGAGGAGGACATGTCGAACTATCGTACAATTTCCTCTTGGAGGCATCAATTCATTTGATAAGAGAAGCATGGCAGCTCCATACATGTGGTCATGGGTAAGTGTCCGCCTAACATGTAGCACTAACATGTAATACATATATTATCTAGTAGGAGGAACATGTCACATTCACCATGGATCGTGTAGTGCCTAGAAAGAACATGCCATAACCAGGAACTTACCCCCCTACTATAATCCCTTTTCCAACACTTTACAGTTCCACCACCCTCAGGATTTCCACTCTTGGGCCCAATGCGAGACAAAAAAATGTCCCAGACAAAAAAGCTTATTCCAATAATAGTTTAATATTTTCATTAGAGAGCTCTACTCACTGTACAAACTGAATATAAGATCAGATGATGTCAAATATCTCCGAATAGAATTTGGATATTGTTTTTTCCCTTAGTATGTGTCACAATCTTTCATCAGCTCCAATTGACCCAAATCCATACAAATGACTAAAAAGACATTCATGAATCCATTTTCCATTTTTCATCCCCATTTTGTCAAATGCAAAAAAAAAAAAAAAAAATGCGGAAAGTTCCGGTGCGGTGAGGTGTTCGTTAACTGGAAGATCTCTTCCTTAAAAAAAAGACCTCCAGCATTTACATTCCCCCTAAACCCTTTGCCTTTCATGCCAAGCCTGCTTTCAATATCAAAGCTCCTTTTGAGAGCCTCTGGTGGAATGATAACAGAGAGAAGGGGACTTTAGTGAAAATGTAAGATCATGAAAAGAGAGAGAGAGAGATGAGGAGAAGAGAGAGAGAGAGAGAGAAAGAGAGAGAGAGAGGGGAGGGAGGGAGACGGGGAGACAGCATATCAATCGCCCCTTTAACTGACACAAGTATTCTGAAGTGAGGTTTTTAAATCTTTTTTTAAACATGCAGGGAAATGCGAACATGATGCTGCGAGTGTGATAAAACATCATTAGGCATCCATGAAAGAGGCTCAGACGTCAGGTGACAATAGAATCCTTCTGTCAGATATGGTGAGGATTACGCACAGTGGCAGGGTGAATTGAAAATAAGGCTTCTCTTTTATTTTGTCCTCTGGATGACATGTGTACGCTTGTATGTGGGCGTGCATCTGTGTGTGTGTGTGTGTGTGTGTGTGTGTGTGTGTGTGTGGGCGTGCATCTCTGTGTGTGTTTGCCTTGCACGCATGTGTGCAAGCGTTTGAACATGAGTGCGTTGGTATACGTTCTGTGTCTAGCTGGAATGTGTGCCAGCTGAGTGCACCTGGAAGCTGTTTGAGATAAACTAAGCCTTTTAGGGGATTGAGACCATGCAACACGCATGCCAATCGTTGTACACATGTATGCATTTGCATGTGTGTGTGTGTATGAGTGGTCTGCAAAACTTCATTTTTATGTGCACGTGTTCAGGTATTAAAGCAGATACTTAAATAATGTAAAACAAGGCACACAGCCCTTTTCAGAAACAACTAATTGCAGGCTGTAACTAAGGCAAAACACTGACAACATACAAGTGATGGGGCCAGGGACAGGGTAGTTTTGGATGGGGCAAGAGAGAACCCATGTTTATTGCATATGTTGATGAAAGAGATTTTTTCTTTTCTATCATATTACAAATCTGACTTAATTGGCCAGGCTGTTGGGGTTTGTGTCCGTCTCCTCTGAAGTCAAATGCAGAACAGGCGACCGCTGTTAGACAAAAGCAACGTCTTGCATGGCCATGTGGCTGTGTTTTGTTTTCTGTTTTGTCCTAATCCACTTTATTCAACACGGTGTCCTGTCCAGCCCCATCTTGTTTTGCTTCAATCCAGCCCACCTGTCTGACAAAGCTCTTGCTGCCTTATTGGCCAGGTTCAAGTCAAATAAGATTTATATTTATAGCCCCAAATCTCAGAGGAGTTTGCAGTCCATACAGCATGTGATATTCTCTCTCTCCTTTAGGCCTTTGGGTTGGATAAGAGGAAAAATAAAACTGAACCTCAGGGAAGAGCAACAGATGACGGATAGCTTCAGCAGCACAGACTAACATCTAATACTGTAGGAATAGCTGTAGCACTGAGTAGAATTGCAATATGGAGAAACAGAATTACAGCCTGCAATAAAAAATACTTTTTTTCATGGGCGGTGGAAGCAAGTAAAAACCTATTTACACATACTGCAGAGTCATGTTTCTGTCCATGTAATGAATTATGAGAGTCCAATATTCACTTTTCTGTACCTGGCTCTTTAGCTGCTAAACATTTACATTGCCTTGCTCCACTGTGTTCACCAGCTTGTCACTAACTGGGTCTGTCTGCCGTTTGATGCTGAGCAGGTATTGTGCAGCGTGTCTTGAGAGCTTTTTTTCATTGAAAGCAGCTGCCTGCTGCGTTCACAAACGAGGTGGTGACTGCTGAGAATGAATCAAAGTCAAAGGTGCGGGCGAAAAAAAAGAAACAATGTTCAGAAAGTTGCTGAAACTCTTTGTAGAGCTGAGGCGAACATCGGGACCATGTGATAAATGATCATATCTCAGTATGGCAGCATTTACAAACTGGTGTGGCCCCCCCGACACTGGCGTACATGCTCCGATGGTATCATAATTACGCAAAATGCTTCATGAGGGCAACAGAAGTTACGCAGTATAGCTTTAACACAGTATGAAAATTAAAATACATTAATAACTAAGTACAAATCATTATCAAGAGAGTGGATTCTTTATTAACTCAAATGTAAAGACGTGTTGTTTGTGTGCGTTTGCTTCTGTGTGACCTCTCTGATGCGTTCCTGGCATCAGAGGGCACGAGAGAGGAAATGTGCCTTCCCTCCTTGTCTCCCTCCACTCTTCTTATCATCACTCACACCCACGCTGTAAACATCACCCTGCAGGTTGTCACACTGATGAGGGGAGCCCCCCTTTCAGCCAGAGGAAGCTCACCCCAATGGGGGGACCAAATGTGTGATGGTGTGTGTTTGTGTGTGTGTGAGAGCTAGAGAGTATCGGAGCATGTTGCGTGCTAACATCTTCTATTGGAGTAGATTTTTCACACGTGCAAGCAAAAACAGCTCCACCTGGCCTTGGACGTGTTTTCTTTTCGTTTTTTATTCTTTTATTTGCATGTCAGCGAGATAGAGTAAAAATGGGTTTATGAGTGTATTTAAAAAAAGGAGCAACATAATGAGCAGAAAAATAAATGCCCCTTGTCAGCATTTTGGCCAAGTTCCCTACAACCCCATATTTAGCCAAGCAATATGCCGCTCTCTTCCAAACACCCCCGCCCCCGGACATAGATATAATGACTTCACCTGCCTCTCTTTCTCTTTTTTCTTCATCGCTGTTCTAACAGTTCATATGCCAGCAGAGGTGGTTTGACCCCAGCATGGTCCCTGGCTTCCTTGATACTTCCTGGAAAGCCCCCTGGATAACCAGGCAGGTCTGGAGGGGTGCTGACATCAGTAGGGGGGCATAGACCACCATGAAGGACTTATCTTTTGCCCAGGCCTCAGAGCTACAATTTGGTAGGGAAATTTGCAAAACTTCTCAGAAACAGCTATTTAAAATGGGTTAATTGGCTCTTTCTCTTACTTTACTGCTTTCTTGTCACGTCAAGTAAGTTTTATTTCTACAGCCCAATAAGTAACAAGTTGCCTCAGGGGGCTGTACGATATGTTCAGCACCCTCTGTCCTTAGACCATCCGATGAGGAATGAGGAAAAACCCTTCAACTACGAAAACATTTGAATAATTGTATATTTCTTTCTTCTTGTTGTGCTTTTTCCCTCTCACCTTTGTCTGTTATTTAAGTCATGTGGATGCCTATAATGCCCAGGGCCTTAACATCTGATTTAAGCTCAGACTATCTCTCCAAGCAGTGAAAAACACTTGAAGCCTGTCAATTTTATGCACAAAAACAACAAAAAACTAAAATAGTAAAAAGAAAAACACAGTACCACAATCAGACATATACCTCCTGAAACAATACAATTGCAATTTTCTTTCTTTTGTGTTTCTGACAGGCTGTATACCCAGGAGGGGAAAACAAGTTGAGGTTTCCCTTTGGGAAGGGACTAACGACATGCTGAAGGCTTTTTAAATGGGGAGGCGAGGCTTGGCATGTGCCTCTGTAAACACGCTGAAATGCTGGGAAGTACAGTGAGTGAGTAGTGCCCCGAGTAAGGCCACTCCAACATGACACACTGCCTTTGATGTGCTGGCCAAGTTTGTATTCTCAACCACTACGACACTTACCACCAGTCAGTCTTACATGAACTCACTCACCCACAAAAAGAAAAGCATACAATAGGCACAGATACATGCCATATATTCATACTTGTGTAACTGGTTGTGGTTTCACTCAAATAACACACAGAATAGACGTAAACACAGAAAACACCGCCCTGCATAATCACTGTATGGTTAGTGCTACTCCTTTAGACCTATCAATCAACACTATATTCTCAGTCTTGTAAGTGTTGCCAGCACTGGCCTGGCAAGCTACTGACACCCTAACAGTGTGTTTTTCCATGTGCCACCAATCCATGCTGCAATTTTTCCATTCAAAAATGGATGGTGGAGTTGTATAGTACTAATGACACATTTCATATTACATTGCTTGGTGGGTGAATATTAAAAAGTTGCAGTTAAAGATCTAAGAAAGTTATCAAAAACAAATAACAAACAAAGCTATTTGGATGAGTCTCCTTATGGAGGAATTCAGCAAATGTATCACTGTGGCAGATACCAACCACTCTGGGATTTGACCAAACTAAACACGGGGGGCTAAGAAAACGACTGGGGTTTGCATTTAATACGTTTTCTCCACCATCTACGCCGTCTCCTTCCATCCACATCCAATTGGCCTTCCCTCTGGTAGTAGGTTATATAGAAAGCTTGCCTCGACCGAAAACGCGATGAGTCTACAAATCTCCTGCGGCTGACAGAGGGAGATGTCTGGCATCCCATGTAGGAGGAGACCAAGATTTGATTACACTCTGTCACAGAGCGCCTGGATGAAAAAAACACAAAGACCTCTGCCAGAGCCAAAATGGTGTCCGTCCAGGCTCAGAAAACAGGCCTCACACTGTGACTTGGAGTGCAATTCAAAGCATGCATTACGGAGAAGAAAAATAATGAACAGGGGCCTATCAAAGATGCCACAAAGTGAGATAATAACTCACACATACTATATCTATTTTTTTGGGCAAACACATTTGCAATCCACCTTATTTCAGTTTTAGATTTTTTTAATTTATTTATTACTTTTGAAAATTGCATATCCATATAGCTTCTGGCAGAGATGACAACTGAGCCACTCATTCCACTTCCCTGATGTACAGTACATAACATCTCAGACAGACAGTATGTAAATCACTTCTGCCTACTTGCATAGATCATTTTTGCTGGCTGCCACCGGCGGAGTTGAGAGCAGTAGACCATCTGGTTTCCCTGTGTTTACTTCTCTCCGGGTTCAGTTTAAGTAGTGCAGCCAGATTTCACTGGAAGACACCACAGACAGGCTTTAAATCTCTGTATCCGAGCCTGTCATGGACACACGAGAGCTTGTTTGTGTGTGTGTGTGTGTGTGTGTGTGTGTGTGTGTGTGTGTGTGTGTGTGTGTGTGTTAGTGTCCATCTGTATGTATTTAGATCACAATATCCATTTAAAGGCCAAATTTAGCTTTTAGGACATCCTCCCCTGTAGGTTCTGCTCTGCATGACTTGAATTCCCCCATAATTCTGCTCATATAGGAGAACTTTTCAGAGAAAAATATACAAATTTCTGCACTTGCCCAAACAAACACACACATATGCTAAAAACGCACACAAATAAATCGTCACTGCTTTTCTTCGTCGGATTGAGTCGGCGGGATTAAAATACATCAATTTGGTAATTAAAATAGCAGACAGCCATGCTAGCTGGATTAGACCGGATCCCAGGAAGTTCAGGACAAGGTCAGCCATTCCAACCTGCCATGCGATGTGATGCCTCCGCTTGACAGCAGCTGAGACACACACCCAGCTGTTGCGGGATGCGGCAGGCGGTAGGGAGGTAAGAATGAGGTAAGAATGAAAGGGTGAGCTCCTAAAAGGCCATAACAGAGGGTAGATTTTGGTTTAAATGTCTATGATCGAAAGAAAGAATTGTAAGGATGAAGGTAAGGAGGGCTCTAGATGCAAGTCTGGTTGAGGCAATGTATTGAGGAATTTTTAACATTTATAAATATATATTAAAAACAATAAAAACTATCCATAAATCCTCGGTTGGAGGCCAAGGTTAACACCATAGCATCACTGCATGCATGCAGAGCCTTGCAGTGCAGGGGAGATGATAGGGTGTTAACAGAGCTGAACCGACGACAAGGTCAGCCATGGCAGGAACCTTGACACAATAATAAAGTGTGCAGAAAATCTGATGAATTAACGCATCAGAATTCATGAAGCTATTGTGGCGATGTCACTTTTAAAAAGGAGCACAGCTGAACTCAACAAAACCGGTCGTCTAAAGCAAGGTTAAGGCTTCTTCACATTCTAGTGGGGAATGAGATAACTGTCAAAACAGTTCTCTAATATGAAAATAGAATTTGGTAGCTGAAGGGTCTACCGTGTGCTCACTTGCTGTGATGTTTCGTGTGCAGCCTGAAGTGCTTCTTGTGAGGGGAACTGAAAGCATACAGCGTATCTATAATCCTTGTATCTGATTCCTGGTTTACCTTCCTACAGATGCAAGATTAATGCACAGTTATGACCTGTATCCGTCTTGCCTCGTGATTGGCTGGCAGAGATAAACATTGTTCCCTTCATTCGGGTCTTTTTTTTGACAAGTTGAACCTTTTCCAAAATGTTGGAGAGCCCTCTGAAGAAAGCTCTGTGACACACACAAACAGTGTGCCCTATTGACACATTTTTGTCAACCAGAGAGAACATATGACAGAAGTAGACGGACATAAATAAAGGTAACCGAAATAAAACAAAGATTTTGAGCCACCACAGTGGTACCAGCGGGCCTTGTAAGATGGCATTGGCCACGGAGGCCTAATAATTGGTTGGGCATGGCGGAAAAGGCAAGACCCCTGCCAGCCTGCCAATGATGAGGTCATGGGACTGGGGTGCAATGTGGGCAGCCAGTTAGTCATGATCTTGGCTCATCCATCAAAGTTGTTAGGAAAATAAATCTAAACTGACAGCCGTCGTGGCCGAGCATGAGCAGTGAGGAGCTTGCCAGTCCAGCCCTGGCAAATTGGTGTGCGAGGCTCAGTGCCTTTAAAAGCTTTCTGTGCTGAGAGAGAGAGAGTGACTGTGGCCATGCGAGGATGGCAGTATTTTACATGGAGCAGTAGTTCAAATTAACTGCAACCATTAGGATTGTGTTTATTTACTGAGAAAAATTAAGAAAAGATAAAGAGGCTGCAGCTCTCCTCTTTTTATAGGTCGTTAGCACCATCCGTCTCATTTGGTATCAGTGTCTGTGTCGCAGTTATTTTTTCTTTTTTCCTTCCCATCTCCATTTCTTCAGCTTAAGGAGGGGGCTGCTTCTCTCATATTACCAAACTGATATGGCTGCCCAGTCCACAGAAAAACTAAATTGACATGAAACGTCACTGTTTAAGGCCCCCTGTGAGAGTTCATCTGATCCTGAGCATTGGAGTGGAGAATGTAACATTTATAGATGGTGCTTAGGAGGCATTGTAGTCTCCAGAGGCCGTTAAAAGTCTAAACAAAGAAGATGAGGTGCTGGCGTCCCAAAGGACATACGGCGCCGGGGCCCTTTTTACACTAGCATGTCATCCATGTGTGAAGTCCTTGTCTAAAAAATGTTGAAGGCTCCATCCCAACAGACTGAGCCCTGGGAATTGAACTCTCAACCCCCATCTGGTAATTCTCTGAAGTATGCAGCACAACGACTGCGGTGTGTGTTGCTGACCAAAAATGTCACCCTGCCCTTTCCCTCTCGTCAGAAAGAGCCTGTCAAAGGCCTGGGGGCACTTACTAATTACTACCCCGCTTGCTGGATAGGGGACATGGATGGGCTGTGTATGCCCCTGTGTGTGTGTGTGTGACATGTCTCTGGAATATTATGTGAAAGTGTGTATGTGTGCGTGTTCAGTTCTAAATGACAAAGCACTGCTTTTGTAAGGTCATGCTTCACTTGTGTGTCCGCTCCTTTGTGGGATACAAGCAGATGTGCAACAACAAACAAGTCGAGCAACAAGGCTTCACTGGCTATGTGGCTAATATGACATGTGGGGAAAGCAGAGGTAAGAAGTACAAGTATAAGCCAGACTGGAACCCACACCTACTCAAGCATAGAAAATGAATTGCTTAGGGTCTAGCAATCTTGAAACTCATTTATATGAAGGCATATCCCTTACTCTCCCTCTAATTCACAACATTACTGGGCTTCAACTTTAATTTTATCTTTGGGATGGCTGTAGCCAAAGTGGTAAAGCAGTTTAGCTAGTCACATAGGCATTGGTGGTTCTTTAAGACATACTGTAACTCTATAGTTAAGCATAGCGGGATAACTGTAGGCTGAAATAAGTTAAAATATTACTTAGATCAAGTGTTACATTGGGTAAATGTATGTGATGAATACCAGAGTTGGCAAACGTCAGAATTTCCATTTGCTAAAATAAAACTGAATTGAATTGATATCTGCATTTCTATCAATTCATGTAAATAAGTTGTCACAAAAACAACACAATGAATTTAGTGTAGTGGGAATTTACAACAAACGCAGACTTGTATTTATCCATCCCCATATTCAAGGAGGAAAAAAACAAGCCAAAAAAACAAACCAAAAAAAGACGCTAATAATACACAGCCACCACAGGCAACACCTGCTTCAGCATTCAAACTGTGCTTCAGACCACTCTGGCAGAAGTATCGAGTCATCAGCAAGTTATCAGCCTATGTGGACAGAGAGCTTCATTAGCACAAACACTGCATGCCAGCTAACGCGGCATAATTTTACACCCCCGCTTAACCCCTGTGTGTGCTGCCGCTGCTCTGAGTGTGTGTACGTGTATATGTGTATGTGGATGTGTGTGTCATGGTGCATCTTCAAGTGTGTATGTGTGTGGGTGGGTATGCAGAGAGGAACTGGATGGATCTAATATCTCCGACCCTTTATGTATGTGGTAAAATAGAGAGTTAACTTATTGTTTTAGCCAGGAATAAATCTCAACAATATCAATTCAAAATGTACAGCACATTATGTGATATCAGAAAGCTGTAGGTTATGTTAGGATAGGGACTTTAATGGGACCATTTCAGGATTACAGGACACTGGTGCCCTGTTGCCTCACGATAGCTAATTTACTTTATTCTTCCCATAATTAATGCAGGGTGACATGTTTGGATATGACTCATTTTGTGGTAGTAAGTGTGTGTGCAAGGCTACTGTATTGTGGTACTTGCACTGGCAGGCCCAGATGATTTAGGAGTGTTTGTGTTACAGAAGGAGAGGCACGCTAGTCAGCAGAACAGGGGCTGTGGCTCAGTCTTTGCTCTGCAATGTGTTTAATGGGCCCTCCACACATAGCGCCTCCCTGGTGAGAATGATGCTAATTACTGTACAGCACCTTTACACACACTGTCCTGCTCCACACACAAACACACACACACACACACACCTAATTACAGATGTACACGTGCATATACACACACAAAGAAAAACATACAAAAGTGATGCAGACAGACAGGAAGGAAGCTTTCAAAGATCCACGTGAGAAGGCAGGCAGAATGCAAATGCAACCACAAGCAAATAAGCTCACACTCAACAAAGCATGCACATGTATTCAAAAACAAACACTCCCCACAGAAAAAAACAACAAAAAACGACTAAAAATCAAGGACACAATACTCAGCACATTTTCTGCCCTCAGCCCACTCTTTTATTGCTTAGCCCATTTCACTTCAGTGTGAGCTTCTTTTTCCTCCTCTCTTCACAAACATAACCTCCACTTGTTCCTTCTACCTCCACCTTAAATCTTATTTGTTTGCCCAACCTCTCATCTAACCAAATTGTTTACCATCATCTCATCACCCTGACCCTTGAAACGGGGTTTCCAGCACTATCACAGTTCCAAGGTCATGTCCACGCATTGATCCTGAGGAAGCGGATCAACATCTTTAGTCACAGAAGCTAAGATTCTCCACAATGACTTGGCCTTGAAGTCGAACCAAGCAACCATTAAAAGCTTCTTATTCAAATCGATGCAGTGAGGCAGACGACGTGGGCTTGTGTGGGAAAAAAACATAAATATATATATATATATATATATATATATATATATATATATATATATATATATATATATATATATATATATATATGTATATTTTTATATATATATATATATATATATATATATATATATATATATATATATATATATAAATATACATATATATGGAGTGTGTGGATAATTTAACTGTAGCAACTGTGTGTGTACATGCATATCAGATTCCCATCTGAGTGTTTGGAAGTGTGGGCATCAGAGATAGAAATATGCACGCACACACACACACACACACACACACGCACATGCACACACACACTTTACACGCACTAATAGGATGCAGAAAAAGCAGGACGGGCCTTCAAGAGAGGGTATGGGTAAGTGTGTGCTGTCCACGACTGCAATCAATTACAAAGCGTTGGGGCTACATGTTCTAATCAGAGGCATAAATGTCAGCTCCTTTCCCCCGCACACGCCTCCATTTGCATCCATTAATGCAGCGGGAGAAAGAAAGAGCGTGAGAGCAAGTGAAAGAGAGGGAGAGAGAGAGAGAAAGAGCAGAGCTGCCTTGTGTTTCATATGGAGGAGGGCTAAGCATGGTGAAAAACAGGGCCAAAAAAAAACGGATAGATAAGCAGCACAAACTAAATGGGCAGAAGTATGTTAGTATCACCACCTCCATAAAAGGAACCGGAGCAAATGTCTGGTGGCAAAATTCCCAAATCCCAGTGTATCAAATATATAGTTGAATGTTTGGGGCTGGACACAATTTTGGCAATGTGGTGTATCTGCATGGCTAGACACCAAGAGGTAGGTGAGAAGATTTTTAATTTTTTTGAAATTCGAAGTTTGAACCAACCCTTTAAAATGTAACGAGGTACAAGTGAGGTGGAAAACGGAAAAGGCAAAAAAAAATATACAAAAAAAGGAATAAAAGAGGATGGTATCGCCCGAGGGCAGAATCCCATTACCGTGGCCTCTCTCTCCTTTCTGGAGGAGTAAGAGAAGAGCGCAAAAAGAACCCAGACAGACAGACAGACGTTGGAGCTGCAGCTGTGATAGCAATTAGACCCTTATGTATTAAACATACCTTTGTAGAGAGCAAAGGGAGGAGAGAGAGAGAAGAAGAGGAAGAGAGGGAAAGGGAAAACGGGAGCAGGGTGAATAGTAGCCAGTAGAGCTTTTGAATCACCTCTCTTCCTTCCTCTCTCCCTCCTCCCTTGCCTCCTTTTAACATTGAAAAGTAATCCCCTTGCTGCTGTAGAGCATCTCCAAAGGTTCCAAAGTGATTCAAAGTCTGTCGGTGGACACTTGTATACATCCGCACAGCATGTAAACAGCGAAACCCCCCTTGTGCTGGTGGCTATATACTGCATTGGCTCCCTCTCTTCCTGTCTTTTCCTTTCCCATACCTATAAGGCATTGGCTTAACACAACTGGCAGTGCAGCAGCTCTCCTCCTCCACCCTTTTGAAGACTAATCGACCATCTACTTTAGCCTAATTGATGTTGGATGGGTGAGCAGTGGCTCCTGGATTATCCAGTCAATCATGGTTAACTAGTTCTCAGGAAATACGCTGGAAAAAACAACAGAAGAGATGCAAATGATTTGTCCCGTACACATATTATGCTGTCTTGGATCAAGTATAACTATTGAAACCATTAGTGAAGTTTTAAAACCAAGGTTTCAATGTAACATTGTAAAATTAGTAATATAGGGGAAGGTGGGGTGATTTGTGCATTTTGGAAGATGCAAAACCCCTTGTTTCTAGAAAACCGTGGAAGAAATTGGAAATGTGACCACATATTTAAGAAGAGCCATCCATTTGACTCATCCTGTAAAGAAGGGAGACACAAGGAATAAGATATAAGCACATTTAAGCTCAAAAAACTGTGTTTTGCCTTTCAAAGTAAAATTTCCATGATCAAGGTTTTTTGATTATTGTGTCTGAACAATTATAGACACGTTTGAAAACATTTGACACATGTTTAGTGCTTTGGTATGCTACACTTTGAGTCTATATAGTTAGCACAATGTCAACCCTAAATTGCTGCATCATGCCTATTATCCAAAATTCTGGGGATGGGGTGATTTGTGCGCAAGGGCCTGGGTGAGTTATAAGTAAGTAAGTAAGTAAAATGTATTTATAAAAGCACATTTATGACAGTTTGCACTGTCCAAAGTGCTGTACATAGTGCATTCAGTAGGTAAACAATGAAGGTACAATAACAATAACCAAAATAAAAGACGTAAAGCCCATACATCCACATAAACACAGATAGTAGTGCAGAGGTAAGATAGTTAATGGGGAGGAAACACCAGGGTGTACATATGGGTTTTGAGCCTTGATTTAAAGGCAGAAATGTAGGGGGAATCACATTTGTCAGGTGGCAGTTGGTTCCACAAGCACGGAGCAACTAGTGCAAAGTACATTTCTGAGAGTTGTGCCAGTGGCATGGCTGTATACGCTGGTCACCAAAAGAAAGTGATTGTCTACAGTAGCTCAGAAGAGAGTGACATCTCAATTCCACTTAACGACACCACTGATGAGAGTTCAGATGGCCAGAAAGATGATGATGGTGACTTTGTCATTGTGACACAATGACGCACAAATCACCCCACGTAGTGGGGTGATTTGTGCGTCAAGACAACTTTTTTTCCGAAAGCTATATTTCTTAAACAGTTTATTCCAGATCCAAAGTTTTTATTGCCAGGGATGCACAACATCCTGAAATATATGTACATATTTGAGTTGGAGACATAACTGTCAAGGCCTCACTTTAAAATCACTTTGAGTAAAAAGTTGCACAAATCACCCCACCTTCCCCTACAAGCTTTAAGCCATATTTGTTATTAAATTGAATAGAACCAGAATTCAAACTAAAGGTAAAAAAAAAATATATATATATACAGTATATATACATAGACCATTTATAATTAATCCATTTATTCTTAAATTAAAGTCAGAAATGTCACTGTCAAATCATTTATTGCTCAAATAATATAGATGCTGGTTCGAGAGACTTTGTAAAAGCATTGCCCCTATTAGCTCCTGTTTGATTGACACCCTAATTCACACGTTGAATGCCTTGTTTGCAGCGTGATGGAAGGGCCATATGTTTTGTGTGATGAGGTTATTCATAGGTTGTTGTGTTAACCAGGAACACTGTTGAACCTGTCACTTCCTCTTGAGCTGACGTGCTTTATTAGGGAATGGGGAGGACGCTCCTGTTTATTCATTCAGCGTCTATATACAATCTACGGCACGTGGCGTGTGTCAAAACCAGATCCACCATGCATAAGCTTGTTACAATTGTTCAACTGTTGCTGTGCTGCTTAAATGGCTTTAGTCAGTCACAATCTGATTTGTTCCCGAGAATAAAGTGTGTGGGAGAAAAACAGGGACGAATGCCACAATATTGTGAGAAGGCAGATTGCCAGTGCTCAAAAAAAGAGAAAATAAAGGGAGATTGCTCACTTATATTTGCTGTGGTATCACAACAAGAGGGCCTTTTTTATGGACACCGATTGTCACCCACAAACAAGCATATGGCTAAAACGAGAAAAAAAATCCAACACTCCCAGGGCACTGTTGCACATAAGCATATACAGAAACAGATACGCATCACAACCCCATTCTGTCTGGCTGTTGTTTTATTCTAAGTTTATGACCTGAACCCCCCCCCCCTCCCCCATTGTTGAATTAACCGCAGAGTGAGGGGTGGGTGGCTGGAGAGACACGGTGCCAGGGCTACGCTGGGCCAGAGAAAAGCCACAACACAAACTAACTCTTGGCAGGGGATGGAGAGGCAGTATTTTTCCAAAAGCTGATTACCTTCCCTCCCCCCAGTGCTGTCTCTCTCTCTCCCTCTCTCTCTCTCTCTGAGACAGGCTGTTCCCTTGGCAGCTGTTTCGACAATGCAGATCCCCTAGCGCATAGGGAGGTTAGAGTGTATGTGTGCGTATGCCTCCATGCATTGGCTAGTGGGGGGGTCACCAATTCAGGAACCCTCCACATGCAAATCACTACAGAATCATGCCAGGCTTTCCCCTTTTTTCGGAGACCCGGGACGCTGAAACTGAGCACGATTAGCACTCAACACCGGTGTCAGATGCCGGAAACCCCTGTGCTGTCTGAGGGGCCGGGCCTTTTGTTGGAGCCCCTTCCGTTCAATGGCCGGCCCCACAGTCATGTTATTCCAGGTGTAAGCACTCCTGTTGAGCTTGCTTCCACCCCACCAGTTACACCGGGTTTCGTTTCACTCATAAATATCACAGCTAAGGATTATCCGAAAATCTTCTAGACTATCGTACATATTCAGGGCTGCCTACCTACACGGAGATGTGGCATTATATGAACATGCATTCTTGTTACATTTTATATATAGGGTAGGGTATACAATATAATTGTATGTGTTGACAGATGCTATAAAATAACAATATGACTTTAACTAGGCTATCCTGGCAGGACTCATTAGAGGATAGATGATATTTTCTCTACCTAAAAACATGAGTCAGATGTGGCAAGGGAGCCCATGGGCAGGACACAAACACATCATAATCCTCCTCCGTAATTGGGCAAATGAGAGATGTTGCCATTGGACAATGGCACTGAAACAGATGGCAACAGAGAGAGGCAAAGTGAAACCCACTGCCTCTAGCCTGGCTTTCTCTCCTTCACGGTATTGCTACAAAAAGGTAGGCATCATTTCAACAAGCCCTACAGATTGTCTCTCTCTCTCTGTCTTGCACAACCCACACACATAGACGCCGCACTCCAACTAAAAGTGGATCTCTCTTGTCTCCTATCAAAGCACCTTTCCCTCCAAGACCCCCTACTGTGCATGCTCGCTAAGAGCCCTCCTTTGAGCCCCTAATGCACTAGCAATCAGATTAGGGCCGTCGATGCAAGCCTTGAATTACTCACGTTATGACTTGATTGGCCAATAATTTGATTGGAGTCACATCTCTACTTCCCCTGGTTCCTCAGATCCCATCCTCCCTGTCCCTCCTTGTCTTCCCTTCTTCTTCTCCCTGTCTGCCTCCCACTTGAGGCATCAACAACACGTCTGGCTGTCAGCTTTTGAGGCACGTGTGACCGTTTCCATGGGGATCACAAAAAACTGACTTCACAAGGGAAAAGAAGGCGACTTAATGTAAAGTCAGATGCAACGTTTTAAACGATTATGAAAAACATCTTATCTCTTGTGATGGCATGGGACTGAATGACCCTTTTGTTACTATGAAATTATTTTCGAATAATCATTATTATAGATCTAACTTTAAGTATCATTATATGGAAAGAAAAAGCTTATCCAGTGCCATATACGATATGCCTGGCTGGGGACAATGGATAAAAATTAGCACATTTAGCTCTGGCTTATTTATAGCATCTGGTCTGTTAATTCATGGTCAGTGTCCCTATCGTAAAAAATATATACAGTACAAATATGTATGTATTAATATTAAAAAAAACATATTTTCACAGTAGGAATTAATACTTGCTAAGAAGTATTGTATAGATGATGGGATTTTATTGGCATTGGAAAAATAACAAAATAGCAATCTAATACTAGGCAAATGGAAAACAATGTTCTTTTTCCAGCAAATCCAATAATCAGGTGTGATTGTATGGTCATGGTCACAGGGATTTACACCATCACTGAATGGTGTTTATTACTTTTTTTTTCAGTGTTCACAGTCATACTAGGGATGATTTGAACATGTGAAAAAATACCAATGGGTGGTAGAAACAATATCAACATAGTAAACAGTGCAGAGGTGTAAATTTGTTTCTACCGCATGAGCAAGATAGGATGAAAGTGAAGTTTATTTGATGAAATATAAGACAATGCAGATATATGGTATGTTGGTACCAGTTATTTAGTTATTGAAAAAAGCTGCATCACAAATAAGATAAATCACGAATAGATAAATGAAGGTTAAATGGAGATTAAATGTATACATTGTCTAATGACAAAGACAGAAAATGGGTCTCCGACATGAGTACAAGTTGATCACAGAAGCAAAGATCAGGTTTCAATAATTTACAACTACAGCCACCATCTGCCATTTTTTTTTCTTTTTTTTGCAAAACTATCAAAGTTGGGGCCTGTACAAACAGAAAATGTACTACATCTTGCAAGCGGAACGTGAAATATGTGCATATAATATGTGTGATACGACATTTCAACTCTAAATGAATGAAACAAACGGTAAAACAACACTGTCCAAAACATTTTCAAACCCTTTCTTCGGTTTAAATGACTTCTCCAGAAACCCTACTTTGAATTACATTTCCCCACAATATTACATTGCCCACGTCCCTAATTAAAAATACATGGAAAGACCATTTACAAAAAGGTAAAATTCTAGGAAAGGACTATGAAAACGAAAACTATACTTCCTCTTGATTTTCAAAACACATTTGGTTCACATTAAGGGGCAGAGTAGTTCCAGGTAGGGAGTGAAGTGATGCAGTGAACAAAGGCATCCCTACATGTTAACTTAATCTCGCAGAGGGACCTCAGAGAGTCTGAACATTATTCAAGATGGCAGTGCCTCCCCACCAGCTACCTTGTCAAAAGCTGCCTCTTCCTTTGCCTGACAGTTATGAGGTGTACGTACCCTGTTAATAAGGGAGTAGCGACTCTGTGCAGTAGTTTAGTGGTTGCTATAGTGTGGACCATAACACAGGCTATGAACACATATGGTATACAAATCTCTGGCTCGTTCTCGTGAGGACTATCGGGGAGACCGGAGAGGCCGAAAGGGTCTTTCTGTTAAAATATTTGGTAAAAGGGACTGTATGAAACTCCAGGGGAAGATGTTCACTTCGCTGTCAAAAAGATACTACACATGAGTAGCAAAGGGTTGGGGGGTGGCAGGGGGGGGGGTGTAAGAAAAACGGCATTAGCAGATCAACTGATGTGCAAACAGCCTGGAATAAGTATTTAAGGGGTCTCCAGTCTTATTTCACTATACGGAGGCAGAGAGGAGCCGATTCTATTTGAGTGCTAACTTCAAAATGAATCTGTGAGGAGTGTGTACAGCTCGGCAAATTACCCAAGGAGACATTTTGTATCTATGACACCTAGCAAGCAAAGACAGGGATGTGGATGGATGCTTCCTCTGCTGAGCGGATGGTTTGATGGTAATCACATCCCTGATTTTTTTCCTCCCTTTTTACTATCTTGTCTACCACTCTCAGTTTTAACTTTCATCAGCTGTCATAGGCCCCTAAGAAGACGGCAGCCATCTGCTATGAATCACACCACGCTCTGAATCAAATGTAACAACACAGACCTCGCAGCCATGTGAACACAGGCGTATATATGCAAATGAAGCAGACAAAAATCGCAGTCGCTGGCAGAAACAAAGACATACCTTACAGCTAAACATGTTTGACGCATATGAAAATGTACGCATCCAAAGGGGGAAAGCTATGAAGCGTACACACAGGCTAAGAAAGCATGGGAGTAAAACAAACTTAGAAAATCAAATATTTGACACCTAGCATTAGGGAGGATAAAATACAAAAGCTTCAAAACCGCAATACCTATTCAAAGACATCCTAAAAGGAACTGCCAAGACATCCCTAGGAGCATTTTTAAAGACGCTGTCTGAGCGAAAGGTCACCACCTTCATTGTGGCTTGCGATAACACGGGGACAACAGCGCTGATATAACCCAAAAGATAATGCAAAAGATAAAGAAGGCAGAGATGGCAGCAAGATAACCCTCACACAACACGGCCGGTAACACTGGGATGGCACCAACAGAATACTGAGATAACGGGCGAAAAACAATGCAGCCCTATCACGAGCAAAAGCACAACAACCCCAGCGACACTCAAAACATCAAACATACAGTCAAGTGAAGGAGACAGGAACAACAGCTTTTAAGGGGGTGGAGCGGAGGAATGAGAAAAAGGGCCACAGACATAACAAAAGACAAATGGAGATAAGAAGGGGCCGAGGGAGAGAGACACGGCATGCATGCAGTCACACGATCGTCATCACACAACGCACGCAGACAAAATATTGACACTTTGAAGGAACTAAATGGGCCAGTGGAGATTTCAGTGACTTGGAGATATCAGTTGTTATAAATAAGGTTTGCAGGAAAAGAAAGCTAATTTGGCATGACTGACTTTTTCACAAATGCACTGCTTGATTGTTAAAACACAGGCTAAAACTGTGGTACGCAATGCAGCAGTTGTGACAACGTTGACTGTAGGATGTCAGAGTTGTAGTTGTGTGGGGTTTTCTTTGCCTGCTAAAAGTGCACTTGATACTTTGAAGTAGGGTTTAAGGAATGTGCAGATGTTTGGTTTTTGATGTCAAAAAGTTAGGAAGAGAGGCGATGATTTAAAATGGCCTCAGAGAGGGGTAAAGCACCAGTCTGCCATACATCTAACCTGTCTCCTTTCAATCTCTCTCTCTGAACTGATGACCATCTCTTTCTCCATCTGTATCCTGGAGGGAAAAAACCTGCTTGAAAAGATCCTTGACATGACCCCTCTTTGAGCTTTCTTCTTCTCTCCTCCGCATCCATTTCCTCTGTTCCCCACCAAAAAAGCAAGTCACAGTGTGTATGTGTGTGTGTCCATAGGGCCCCGAGGTCTTAAGGGCTAGTCCCCTTCTGAGCTTAGATAAACTATCCCGACCTTGACTTTTGTTTAAACCTCCTTAGACAAGGAAGAGAAGATCCCTCCTACGTTTCTCAGTAGAGAAAGAAAGGTCAGAGAAGCAGTTCCTTTCTTCTCAGTATCTCTTTGACATACACTTAAAGATGTGTGACAGATGACAGCTTACACAAAAAATACACATCACACTCAAAAAGAACATTTAGAACAGTCAAGAGTGTTCGATATTTTGATGCAAAACTTTGTCACTATTGCCATGTGGTTCTGTCTTCATCACACACACACACACACACACGCGCACGCGCACACGCACACACACACACACACGCGCACACACACGCACACACACGCACACACAAGCAAAGACTCATGGGAGCAGTGTCAGAGTATAGGATGAAAAGGGACCCACTACTCTGGCTTTTCTCTTCCTCATTAGGGAGGATGAGGGACTGTGTTGGTGTCAAAGAGCTGCTCCATCAAGCCCTAAGCCTAAGGACCCTGATCTACCCTTCTGTGCCCTGCCTGGACTCTCCCTGAAGACCTCTCACATATGATTGAAGTCACTGGAAAAATGGAAGCAGTCAGGGTAATTTAACATTGCATGCCGATAGAATTAGTTAAATGGGAGGACGGGGTGCCATAGAGGACGGCAGGTATAAGTATAGCTGGGAAGGAGAGAGGAGTCATTATAAGGAGAGTTGGCGCTAATGATATGAGGACATCTGGCCAAAGGAAAAGGAACAGGCACGTGAGATGGTATGCATTTGATTGGAAAAGGGGCAATGAAGCGAATAAAAAGGCAACTGAAAACTGCTTCTATCACATTGTTTTTATTGCTAGGAAACACATTTATCATAGATATACCTTGAAGTCGCTAAAAGAGATTGCTTTTATTTTTCAAACAAAATGTACATTGTTTTATTAGTCTGTCTGTCTGAGTTGCTAAGTGGTCTGATTTATTTTTTTGGGTTCCGCCCTGGAACCAGAAGTAAATACCGTTAATATTTCTAATAGACAATGTTACGTGACTCGCATGGGAGTGCTTGAAACAGCATTAAAGGCCTTTTCTCAATGGCAACTGTGGCCAAGGCTCATGGGTGTTGTAGCATTGACATTTCTGACGTGCAAGAATTTGTGGAAAAATATGTTTTTGCAGAAAAGTTTAAATAATTTAAACTGGTGACCGTAACATACAACTAGGAGTGGGTGAGGGTCCCATGATTCTTAGCGTTGAGAATATTTTTTTGAATAAAACTTGGAACTGAACGAGAGAATGGAAAAACAAACACTTCCTGAACCCGGAAACCCCTCCTACTGTACTACTTTACAACTTTACCAAAGTGCAGCTACTTCTGGCAAAACTCTGATACGGGCTCTAATGTGACTGTGTGCTGCAGCACTAAGAACGACCATTAAACATGATCTATGTGGAGAGACTCTCACATAAGCGTAGGACTGGATTTAAGCAGTAGCTTTAAGGTGGCACTGCTGCCTCAGTGGAATAGTCACATTAATCAACTTAAATGTCCTAGTGAATTAAAGATTAATTTAAGGCAGTATGTTTTAATGTAGTCAATTTGTATGTGTGTGTGTGTGTGTGTGTGTGTGTGTGTGTGTGTGTGTGTGCGTGCGTGAATACTGAAGACCTTACACAAACACAAAAGTTCTGTATAATGACTGAAAATATGCAGTTTGTTTTCCCAAAAATGCTCCGTTTTCACAATGGCTTAAAGCCTTGACACCTGATTCTACAAAGATAGAATATAATGCAAAACGGAGAGGATCTTTAGCTTTTAGTTTAATCTTATCTGCACAATAATGAAACCCTGTGAAAGATGAGAAAGCTCATGTTCTTGCTCCACTGAATTCTAGAGTATTCTTTGTAGTCATTTGCCATTTTCTGCCATCTTTCTTCCCTTCAGTTTTGTCGTTGTTCTTACAAGCATTTTTGATGTCTTGAACTGTCATATCCCCTTGTATCAAAGATCATGCACAGAACACATGAGGCTTTGATATTTTGACACATCAGCATCTCCTTGAATATTCTCTATATACTGAATACATCCTCACAATTAATGAATGTTTGAATAAGTCTAAAAAGGAAAGTGACCCCTTTGTTGGAAAAATCATATAAAAGGATGTAGATTGATGCATTTGGGAAAGCTTTCAGACAGAGGACTCAAAAATATTCTTTCCTGCTGCGTTGGTTAATGCATTCACTCTTCCTAAATTAATGCAAACATAGAGTGTAGGGCATTGTTTCTATATCTTTGCTCATTGCCTTATAATTGAATTATTTTTAGATTAAAGGTTTGGGATATTGGCCATTGCCATTGCATTTGTCATTTGAAGCTTCACCGCCACCTGCTATAAACCTGCAGCTTTCCACTTACACAAACCAAGGTTGTTTTCTTAGTATTACGGTGGAAAATGCATTTCTTTTATACTTCGGAAGCAACAGAAAGAAACTGGAAAGCTTCAGGAGTACCACTCAATGGGTTCTTTAGAGGATGGCAGGTTAGTAGTCTTGTAGAAGTGTTACTGACACATTTAAAGGCAATGATAGAAAAGTGCTCACTGGTCACTCTTTTTATATGCACATCAACAGTCTGCCACCATAGCCAGATGCCGAGAAGCTCAGAACAGTTGTTGAGGTAGAACTTCATTCAAGTGTGCAGTGATGTCGGCACTGCAGGGCAGAGGTAAGTAAGCATGGATGGAGGGAGAGATGGAGGGGTACAGGGAGGACTGGAGGTGGCTGGCATTGTGGAATCTAATCCCAGAGTTAATTGGTTTGACTGATGAAGACAAATTGAAATGGGTCAGCTGAATCAGGGAAGAGAAGGGCCCAACAACCGAAAAAGGAAATGAACACACACACACAGCCGAGTGGAATACATTTCAATTGTGGTGAAATGTTAAGAAGAGGGCTGTTCAGTTAAATCATAAGCCTATGGCAGTGGGGCAAAATGTACACAAACTGGTTAAAAAATATATATGCACCACATTTTCTTGGGCGAAAGCTTTACTTAACGCCGAAGCCGCACCATTGATTCCCCCAGTATTTACATACATTCCGGGGTTTGTCTTCTCAGGGCCAGCCAGAGTAATTGAATGCAAAGCGTTTCACCTGGTTCTATGTGTGTCAGCGTGTGTGGAGGGTGTGGGAGCCCCAGGTCCTTTGAACACGGTCTCCACGGGCCCTGCTAATTGAGCCAGATCAATTCACAGAGACGGCGAGCAGGTTGGCACAGTTGCCACATCAAAGAGATTCTAATAACTGCACACTGTGGCCATTACCAAAGCCCCGGAAAAAGGCATATTTATGTTTGCTTCAAAGCAAGCCTTGCAGCATTGAACATACTGAGAATGCATGGCCTTTCGATGTTCTTTTTCGAGACTATACAATCAAGACACACGGCCATTTTGGAGCAATCTGGGGAACATAATGAAATCTATTCACAAATACATGCATACAAGCACTCCAAATGTTACTTCAATTAGATGCAGTTTTTTACTTGCTGCTACAGTGGGAAACCAATAAAAAACACATGCAAGAATGACTCCCTAATGGCAGACTTTAATTGTTAAGAGGAAATTGCAATAATTCCCCGAATGATTCCTCTGTATCTGGAAATCACACTTTGGTAGTCATTCGACACTGCATTTACAGCAGGATTAGTTATGCTGATGCTGTCTATTAAGAGCTATCCCCTTCCCCTCCTCCCTCCCCTATCTCTCTCTCTCTCACTCCCCCTCCCTCTGCTAGATAAGTGATAAGTTTGTAACTTTGTTCATTAGTGCCGGCTTCATCTCCTGCTGTCTGAGGCGACATTAGGTCTGGCAGGCCTCTCACTCACTCCCCTAACAGCCCCTCTTTCTTTCAATGGTCTCTCACTTTTTGTTCTCCATTTTGACTCCCATTTTTCTCTTACACTCTTCCCATACCTTTTCTTTTTTTTTTGGCTTCATGTCTTTTTCACTCCAGCTCTCACTCATTTTTCTACTTTGCCTGTTTCTCTCTCTCTCTCTCTCTCTCTCTCTCCCTCCCTCTCTCGGCACGTCTCCGCGCTGCTCGGCGAAATAATTTACCGCACGCAGCGCTCCCGTGGATGATTGAAGCGTAATTAGATGGTGGAGACAGTGGAAGCCAATGGAGGTTTGGCCCGGGAGTTTGGTGCTCGTCAGATGGCGCGTCTCACTCGCACTGGCTTTGCCCTTCAAAACTATCACTTCTTCTGTGGGTAGAGGGGACGACATACCGAGACTACACTGCAACAGATGACATGTTGCCAAGTGATTGCATATGAGTCAAGCTATCTCACTGCACCTGCAGATATTTCCACATTATTTTTATAATGTTAATGCACCTTCCTTTATGAAGACCCTAAAACATGTTGAAATAGGGAATGCTATCTGCTGATTTATTGCATATAATGTTATTATGCTCAATTATCTTAAATTAGTGACAAACTTGAATGCCGAGGGTATATCATAATAATAAATATAGCAAATTCTACATGCCTATGTGCCTTGAGGAGCAGCATTATTAATTCAAAGGGAATGAGAAGTGGAGAGGAAAGAGACATCCAGCTATATGTAGGGGAAGCACAATTAGCGTTGTGCCATATAGTCTCTGAAAGCTATACTGTCAATATGGCAAAGCTACAAGTGCTTGCTATAGAAAATAAATACAACTATACATTAACATTAACAGCCGAGCTATATACACACACACACACACACAATATGCTTACTTGCTGACTGCCATCATTGTGACACTTGCACGCTGTATTCAAATGTTGTAGCAGACAAAAAGATATGGAAAGAAATGAGCTGCTGTTGAGTGACTGTAATCCAAAGGATGCCCTTGTCGATGGCAGCTTCAGGGGGGGAAAGTGCTGATCACCACACTGTGTTTTCCGACACCATATGCTTTGCGAACAACAACCGGCGGTGAATGTCAGGGGGGAAAACGGCATCGCATTCAAGGTGGGCTCGCGCATGGAAACAGAGGTGAGTGATGCTGCTGAGTGAGCACCTGTATCCCCTGAAGTCTGTCCAATTATCCCCCTCTATTCACAACACAATGTTTCCCCTCCCCGCCCGCCTTACATTCTCCCCAGTTTGAACCCGCCATGCATGCTCGAGGGGGAGAAGGTACTGTATAGGCTAGCTGTTGTCAGCAAACCAACTGTAAGAGCACTGTCAGCCATCCCTTTGATTATCACCTAGAGGTCACCCCTCGTGTCCAGCCGAAAACCAGTGGGGTCCTGGGTGTCAACGTGGCTAAGACGTCAGTGGAGTCACCTTTAAAGGATAATAAGAAGACTGCTGACTGACTATAGCAGGAGCCCACCCAGAGGGGGGATATCCGAGGCCTTTATTTCCCCCCGCATGAATATATAAATATAATATATTGACAGGGAATCCCCCCCCCCCCCCCGGAGAGAAAGGGAAAGTTAAAGACAGGCAGAAAGACAGATCAAGTGAAAGAAGGGAATGAGAATAGATGAGTGAGAGAGAGCGAGAGAAGTGGACGACTCAGGCTCGTTTCACAACGGTAAACCATCTAAAGCGTCCGCCCGGTGACTAGCGGTTGATGGGCCGGTGCGAGCGCTGTGTTGTTATCATAAACATTTGGGATTCACTTCATGGAGGCACTTTAATGATGCTTTTAGCATAATTTCCCCACACTGTATAATGTGAAGTGCAGGGCAAGCAAGAGTCTTTCTGTCTGCCTGCAACTTGGTGGGGGGGAGGGGATGGGGGGACGGACCTTATAAATATTGACTCATCGCAACAAGGGTAGTAATGGAGGCACACTACACCACAGGCTCGGTCTCCATTGCTTACACCAGGGCATTGGCAAAAAAACTCCCAACAAAGCAATATAGCATTGCTTTGTTTGACAACTTAGTGACAAGAAGCCCAGTTCAGTGTGTAATAGTGTGTAAGTAAAAGCTGAGTTAAATGAGTATTTGACTTGCCGGGGTTTAAAAATAGAAAACAAGCGAGGAATTTTACATTTGAAGGATGAAACTAATTTAAATAACACAAATCCACACGTGCATATTAACGAGCATCATAGGATTTTTGGGCAGATCCAAAGAAAGCAAAAAACGTCAGCTCTAGGTTTATATTTGCCAAAGTGTTCAAAGCAAGGTATACATTGTCAGACTCCATATGACGGGAGAGTTGTTTAACTAATTCTCTGCTGTCCATGCTGAGACAGAAAAAAAGAGGAGAGGAGAGTGGGGGTAAAAAAAAAGTGGAAAAGGACAGCTTTGTTTTCATTGCGAGCTGTTATCAGCAGTAGCCGACCGCAGCGAGAATAGGGAGGGATGATTTCCATAAAGACTGGCTGTTGTCTGAAAGCAAGCAGCTGTCAGGCGGAATTACCTCTCTGACACAGACACCACAATCGAGGGTGCCCTTCCTATAATTCAGTCTGATTGGCTCAAGGGGAAAATGGCAGCCCATGGAGAGTGAGGCCAGCGCCGGCTGACAGCTTTGCATCGGCAGAGCTAGACATAGCGTTTACCTGTTATCATTCTGTCTGCTCGACGTGTCAGTTCTTTTTTTTTTCTACCTGAACAAAGTGACATAGAGAATAGAGTCTGCGGTGTGAATACGTGCCAGTGATCAAAATATTTCACACACATGCAAACACACCCCAGACCTACACAAGCAAACATAGCAAAAGCACACACGAGGTGAGACAAATGATCTGTGCCTCAGTATTTTGTGTTCAGTATCTTGTAAATGATTATGGATACATACGGTTTTATTAAACAAACTGAATATAATTATTCCATTCAGTAAACTATAGTGAGTTTTAACAACACATCCAACTGTTTGCCGGTATTATAGGCATTTTGATAAAAATGCTTATTCAATAGTTTCCCAAGGAAACAGCTATACTGTAGCATTGGTCTGTCTGAAGTTCAAAAATACACTTTAGTTTGTAGAGGTATTTTTTGATGTTAAAACAGAGCAGAGCCAGCTGTTTTCCCTTGTTTTCCAGTATTTATGCTAAGCTAGGCTAAATTACTTTTGGCTCCAGCTTCATATTTAGCATAAAGTAATGATGTGGTATCAATCTTCTCATCTAACTGTTGTTATTAATGCTGTTCTACTGCTGTGCTCCCCATCAGAACATATACATAAACTCATATACATAACGCAGGTACGTTAACAATTTTTTTTTAATTTTGTTGGTTTTCATGTTATCCAAAATGTGAAGTTTCACGATTGTTATTATACGATTCCCCCCAAAAATACTAGCACAAACACACACACACCCAAACAGACGCAAAGATTAAAATGCTCAAATACAAAAAAAAACAGATGTATGAATCTTTGCACATTGCTACAAGCAGGTACATAGACATACACCCAGGCAAATGTGTATCTGGTTGTGTTAATATGCACAAAAATAATAATACAATGTCACGCACACACACAAACCTGCACTCACACTGATGCACAGTACACAAAATATGCACATGCACACGCACACACACACACACACACACACCTATGCTAAGTGCTCTTATCTGTGACTTGTGTAGAGGTGAGTGACAGGAAGGGAGGCGCAGGGGGGAAGTGTCCTTTAGGTGTCTTAATTATGGCTCCTCTCCTCCCTCTCGCTGTCACCATCCCCGGGGGAGGGCAAGACAAAAGGAAGGCTATGTTTCATCTCTGCTGCCTTGGTATTTCAGATTCCGTGGGGAGTAAGAGCAGAGAGACGGCAGGTTGCTACATCGGAGGTAGAAGAGGAAACCAACTGACGCTTCTCCTTTTACCTCTGTTTCTCTCTCTCTATTCCTGCCTCCTTCGCAGCTGTGTTTAAAAATGAGCCACCTCAATAAAAACGTTTTAATGGCGGCAAGACAGGAAAGAAAAAGGCACAACTTGATTACTGTGACGGTTTTATTTAATGAGCTCAAAGCCTCTGGCTCTGACGCGCTATTCGTTTATTACTTTGTTGTGGAGAGATCTATGTGACAAAATGGTGCCGAGGGGGCGAGAGAGAATAAGGTTGAATGCTCTTATTGCGGAAGTCGTCTGTGAGCGTTACCAATCTTCTTTGTGATTTACACCTTCCACAATGCACACCTGGGTTTTTCATCCGGCCCACGCCAGGGGAACTCTCCTCCCGCCATGACAGAGTGGAGGGTGTCAGAGACACCTTAGCAGGTAGGCAGACACAAAGACAGATCGCTGTTAATTATTGATGGGAATAAATTGCACCCATTGGATGTTTGGCAGGGCAACACATGGCGGATGTGAATACAAATGCGTTATGAATGTGCGATAGGGGGGAAGATGTCAAGAGAAAAAAACAGCATTAAGCAAAATGGAGGGGAGGGAATGGAGGGAATGAAGAGGAGGAGGAGCCGATGGAGTGATGATAGCGATACCTGGTAAAGAGACGTTAGAGAGATGCAGAGAGAGTCTATAAAAGCAAACTACTCCTTAATGTCTCTCACAAGTGTGATAAAAGCACAGAGCGGCAGCACAGAACGCTGGCCGGCCGCTCCATTTGTGGGAACGGAACAAGGGGACATTCAAAAACGAACTATTATACAGAAATGGGAAAGAATAGAAAAAGATTTTGTGAATGTGCGCACACACACGGACATGGACACGCACACACACACACACACACACACACACACACAAACGCACACACAAACATTCTTAAAAAGGTCAGCGCTTGTGTTTCGGGACACAATACCTCTCATGGAAATATTGACAGAGAGAAAAAAAAGGAGATGGAGAGATGCAAAATGTGGTCTTAAAGACGAGCCGAGGCAAAGAGCACGGCGTCTTTCTTATCTGTATTCAGAGAGCCTGCCCTCTTATAAATATTGGAAGAAGGACACTGGGGTGGGGAGAGAGGAAAACGGCCAAATGGTGCATTTGAGAAATGGCACACCTGAGCACCGCGTGGAATATCATCTCCTCCTGTCAGATCTCATCCTATTTGATCAAAATAATTGCCACCTTCATCGTTACCATCAATTCTGTCATCTGTGCTGGCGCCATTCTCCATCTCATCGGGGCTTCTTTTTACCTCAAGAGGGGGGGGGGGGGGGGTTTGGATCAGATCAAATGCCTAACCATCTCATCATCTGAGGAAATCACTCATAGTCTCCCCCCCTTATAGTAATCACCATATTCATTGCTTTATTGCTACTGACACTGTGTTCACCTATTTAGATATTCTGACACCAGCAAACCTTGGGCTGGTATAAAAATAGGCCTGTTTTAAGCTGTGCACTCTCGTCCATCACAGATGTCCGGAGAAGGGGGCCCTGCTGTGCTTTAGACTATAATGATTCGCTGCGCAGTCAGCAAGGAAATGAAACATTTTGAAAAAAGAAAACATTTGAAAAAAGGACAGCACGATCCCCTGCTATCCCGGACAGAGGGGGGTTGACAGGCACTTCAAAAATATCACTCATGTTCTTGTTCTGGCACTGCACTTCTTTTGGGAGCATACAATTGAAATATGTAGCAATAAACAGTTAGTCACAAACCCTAATATAGAATACAATATTCAAAGCTGAAATTGGTGAACAAGAACACATCTCTCTCTCTCTCTCTCTCTCTCTCTCTCTCTCTCTCTCTCTCTCTCTCTCTAAGTCATACCATTCTCTCTCTCTCTCTCTCTCTCTAAGCCATACCATCTCCATGTGTGTCTGTCAACCTGGCTTATTGTGCAACCCACTGGGGCCCTCTTTGTACTGCTGAAAGCGTTCGTCTCATCTGCTTCCACTTTAGCAGGCTAATAATACAGCACAACATAGGACAAGCGTCTGGTCAAACTTCAATTACAGCACGGCCAGCTTACACGCCGGCAACCAAGTTAGTTTGCCGTGAAATGATGCAGCGCGCACACATACTCTCACGCATAACTAAGTCCATACTTAACCACTTGAAACAGAAAACTTGTAATAAGCAAGGATACTGGATTGCACTACACCACAGCTTTCGCCGTCACGTAGAGTCAGTAAGATACAACAGACATACATGCACCACAGACGTCTCCAAAGAATTCATATAACGATTCAAAAAACCTGTTACAATACCACATTTAAGAGTCTTCTTGTATTAGAGGGAATATGTCTGTCATTAAACAGCAAAGAGCTGTGGAAAATGACTTTCTATAAAACTGTGTTTATGTGCAGAAACCGGTTTGTATGCGGGGGCTTTCAGATCCATCAACATCTATTAAGTGTGTTAAGTGTAGGATATTAAATCCCCGGAGGGAGCTGAATGCGCAACAAAGCCCTAATGATAATTGGAGAGGAGGTGGCGTTGCCGACTTGTTTTTAAACAACCCTTACCTTGGCCATTTGGGCCTGCACTCCAGTGGCTTTGAGAGACGACACGGCCTTCTGTGCTGCAGCTGGGCTGTCAAAATCCACAAAGCCATAGCCTGGGGAGGACAGAGGAGAGGGAGAAAGGAGAAAAAGACAGGCATTAGTGAAGAAGAAAAAATGAAGGCAGATGACTAACAAGGAGACTGACAGGCACTTGGTAATTGTAGCAGTAATAGGTTGGTAACATGACTACAGAGGCTGCCAGTTCTTATATCTGGTGAGCACTACATTGTTTGATAATTAGCGACACTGACGTTCATAGGGGGACGCTATGCATCTTAATTAGTAGCATGGATGAGCGATTTAGTAATAACAAACCCCAGCACCCTGCCCACCTCCACCTCCACACACACACTGACACAAGTATGCAAATGCAAATGCAAACACACACACACACTTGCATAAACACGGACACAGACAAAAAAAAACACAAGCAGTGGGTAGCGTGAAATCAAGAATACAGACCATTAGCAGAAAGGAATTCTTATTTGTATTTTACTGACAACTCATATGCATTCACTTCAAAAAGTAAATTAATTCATGTAATGGTAATTTATGATTGAAAGTCCACGATGAAAAAAACAATACACACACTCGCTCTCTCACATGCACAAGGTTGGTCAGTTAATTCTTCCGTGAGTCGTTTACAGTTTCTCCGTGTTCAGCCTTTTGATTTTCAGAGACTGTGAAGAGTCAACGTCGTGTTCCTGAACACCAGGCGTATTAACATCAGCCCATTTTACAACGTCCATAATCCTGTCACGCTAACAAAATCTCTCAAAGGTTGACAGCACACCAGTGATGCTACCATGTCTCGCTCTCTTACATTCACATAAACACTCAATTACAGCATATTTCTCACAAACATTGCCATTTTGTACACATCGAAAACTGTCTTCCTCTGTTCCTTTTTGTCTCTCTCTCTCTCTCTCTCTCTCTCTTTTTTTTTCTCCCTATATTTTTCATGACATTAACAGCCACCAGCCCCCATCTGGAAATTCATCACCGGAGGAGAGCGGAGGGGAATGAAATCTGTGGCTGTGATTTATGAGTTATTGTGATCCCGACGTTCTGCGGGATGTATCAGAGACGGGGGTCACGTCTGTGTTAATTAAAATTTGGTGGCAGATTAAAAGCAGTCAATGGTGCCCTCTGATCCACTGTTTCAGAAAGAAAGTGTAATTAGAAAAGGATAATGGGTGCGAGGCGTGTGTGTGTGTGTCTTATGTGTGTGTGTGTGTGTGTGTGTGTGTGTGTGTGTGTGTCTTATGTGTGTGTGTGTGTGTGTCTTATGTGCGTGTGTGTGTGTGTGTGTGTGTGTGTGTGTGTCTGTGACGAGCCGCTTTGGTTACCCCGTCAGATAACAAAACTGTCACATACTCACAGACACACACACACGCAACACCTTACTTTCTCAACCGAGTGAGGTTAAGTTCAAAGAGACGGCAAGAATCTCACTTCTGAAAGCCATTCAAGGTGTGTGTGTGTGGGGAGGGGGGGGAAGAGGGGGGCTGGGGTCATTTTTTTCTGTCTGAAGGGGGTAAAGGACTGTGGAGTAATGTGAAAATCATAACCTGTGGCTGAAGACAAATCTAGTGCTAGGACTGATTAATGGCCGGCTGTTAGAGGGGGAATGGGATTGGTGGGTCTTTAACTGTGGTAGAATGAAGAGCCAGAGTTGAAGGTCCAGATTCAAATAGAGGCAGCAGCAGTTAGATAAATGCTACTTTTTTCTATCAGTATTCAAAGGTTTTGTAAGATCAGGTTATAAATATCAATCTGAAAGGATCAGTTCAACCAAATTACAAACCAAAAACTGTTTTCTTGCCATCGGCGGTATCTAGCTATCCGGATAGTTTGGATCTTTTATTAATTAATTTTTTTGGCTTTTATTTATTTTAAGATTTTTTTTCTGAAATGTCTTCCTCCTCAACATTTTGGCAACAATGACAGAGACAGCCCCCTCCTCTTACTGTAGAGGATAATCCACACAGCACACATTGTGTACAGTTTTTATAGGACTACAAATGGGTTATAAAAAACAAAATGCCTTTATAAGGTAGCCTATTGTGCCACCACAAACTACAATAACAGCTTTAATGTGACCCAGAATAGAATGTACAATCTCTTGGAAATCTGCTTTTGGGGTGAAGACACAGAAACACTTAACTGTGAGTATCCAGAGTAACACTGCTACTGAACGACATGTTGCTGTTGAATTTTTTTAATGCCATTTTCCAAAATTCTATAAGCACTACACAGAGATTTCCAAAATGGGAAAGAAAAAACCAAACTATCTGCATCGCTAAATACCACCAGGGGTAAGTGTTTTTTTCTTGCAATTCTGGTGAACTTATCCTTTAAACGCATTAAAAACTGATTTTGCCTGTTTCTCCCTCTGATATTTAGACCACTTCATAACTAACAACATAGTAAGAGAACCACACAGACTGTTAACCGAGGCCCTGCAGGTAATCGCTGATTATATTAAATAATTGGAAAACTCTTGATGGTGGACATTTGGATCCCCAATTACAAATATAATATTCAGCCCACTGCCGCCTGGAGTGCTCTTATCAAACTTTCAGCAGGATGAGGATTTTCTAGAGGATCCTGACCTATATTCAGACGCTCTCTGAAAAGAGGAAGCAGCAAGAGGAAGGTGGAGAGAAAGAGAGCGTGAGAAAGGGTGTGTACAAAAGAGAGGCAGAGTGAGGAAGAAGGAGGTTATTTGGGGTCGGCCCGAATGCACTGAAGAGGACTGAATTGACACTCGGCTAAGGTTCCCCCCCACAGCAATAGATAGAGTTTGCTCTAACCCTGTGCAGTTATTACAGATGATACATGCATAATGATTCTGTAATGTAGCATGTTTGATCTGTAGCCACTGGGTAAAACTGTTAAAGGGCTTGTTTTGTTGGAAAAGATAATACTAATTGAGACAGTTAATATAATGTCTCTATTCTGGCTTATCCTCACTGTTCGAAGAGTGAAGTATACGTTTATACATTACATTTTGATATATTTAGATTATTGTAGAATTAACAGCTATGATGGTCCTCGGTTGTGGACCTGAGTGTGGAAACAGCGTCTAAGCCTCATTCCTTTTGGCAACAATCAATTTCTAATTTAAATTCAACTTTGAGATCAAGTCCCTGGGGCTGTCATACATATATATATATATATATATGTATATATATATATATATATATATATATAACTGTCATAACAATGCATCATTTGGACATTGTTTCTCAGAAATACGCACTGCTCTTGGATTTCGTAAATGTACATTTTCAATCCTGCTAGCATCATGAACATCATTCCCTTTACCTCCATTGTATTGCGGTTGAGGCAGAAACCATGCTGTATAGACAACTACATTGTGACGTAAATCAACTAAAGCCAGAACTGCCAGCATGGCTAAATAGTAAATACTAGGTGGCAGTAATAACATGTGTTTGTTTTCTTATTCACTAAACTGGCCCTTTAAGACATTGTTTTTATACTTTGTAAAGTGTGTACTAGAATTCCCAGCTATCTATTGTATGTTACTGTACGCTGACCCTTAGGTTAGCGAGCGGTCAATGAGCGGAAGAAAAAGTCAATTGAGTTGTGAATAAATTGCAGGGTCAGGATAGTGCCATTTCACTTTATTTAAGAGATCTTAACACACACCTACACACACAGACATCACTTGAAGAATGACTTGCTGATGCTAAGTACAGTGCTGCTGCTGCTGCTGTATTCCATGAAGGTACTCTAATGTTACTATCTGAAGTGGAATATAGGGGGCAAACTGTTGCTTTGAAGCCTCTGCAACAACACACACATCCAATCGATAGCTGCCACTGAAAAGCAGCTGAAAGTGACAGACTACACGCGTTGATGCTGAAAGTGTGGTGCACTTCCACACTAATATGCACACACGCACGCACACACACACACACACACACACACACACACACACACACACACACACACACACACACACACAGAGAGTGGCTCAAGCACACTTAGATTACTGTATATTATACACTGAAACACACACTGGTGGGATGGCACACACACACACACACACACACACACACACACACACACACACACACACAATGTACAGCCACACTGACTGTCTCTCTGAGAGGAGTAAAGAGAACATAAGCTGCCATATCATATTTCCTGGTCTGGCTCTAACAGGGAGCCTGTCAAGATAAAAAGGACCATCTTCAATCAGTTACTAGCGGATAGTGCTGCTGTGCTACCACTGCCCCTACACTCCACCACAGCCACAGTGACTGGGCTTGTATCAGTGTGTGTGTGTGTGTGTGTGTGTGTGTGTGTGTGTGTGTGTGTGTGTGTGTGTGTGTGTGTGTATGAGGCTAGGTTTGTCTCCCTAACACACAGTCCCCCTGCGGAGGTCTTGGGACAACAGTAGATGGCACCTCGGGCTACGCTGCACACAGAAGTCTTCATTGGAGAGTGGAGATAAGGGAGTCATTACAGTGCGTGTATCGACATATCAATCATCCATGCATCATTCATGCGCCGTCAAATTATGCTAATCCTAATTACTTCTGGGGGAAATTACCATTCTTTATCTGCTAATAGTTGAGGATTGTTTGGGGTTTCCTACCCACTATATCCACCACCGATTTCTCCCCAATATTTCCATTTTTCACATTCTCATATTCAACACTAATGATCCCATTTTGCACCGCATACAATGGAATAATAATGCCCTAAGTATGAATAATGAATCAGCGACAAGTCAAGGAGCGTTGCAATGGTGTTCGGGGGCAAACAGCAAAATTGTTTACGTCCTTGTGAGTCTTCAAGAAGAGTTCTGAAGCTGCTGCTGCTGCACACGGGTGATTCATCATGGCGCTAAGACGTATGTTAATAATTATTTGCATGTATGAAAGTAATTATGGTTAATAGAGGAGATCGATGGGCCACAGCATGGAGAAATATGCATAACAATACCCTTAATGGGATTCTTATGATTCATGGTACAGCGGTAGTGCCGCATCACGCTCCAGCCCTACAGTGTGTGCACAGCTTTTTGACCCTGTTCTGCATTCAAACTGCAGAATGTATAACGTCTGTGTGTACAAAAGCCTCCATGCGAGTTCTACATTTTCTGTATTGTATCTCAAATGCAAATGAATACTTGGTATACAGTAGTATAGTAAAACAGTACTTTAATTTATGAATACTGTGAATTGTGAATTCATTTGTTAAGGAAAACATTTTTTACTGGTTTCTCCTTTTCAAATGTGAGGGCATCAGTATTACATGCTGATTATTTTTTGAAAATAGTCTTGATGATTCAAATTTGAACAAGCACATATTAGAAATTGTTCTGTGATAACCTAAAAAACAACTTGATTATGGTATGGTATGGTAATGATATCTTTTTTTGCCCACCAATAAATCAAGTGTGTGTTCAGCACCTTGTAGATGTGTAGGGTATTTCTAGGGTGTTTTTGGTTTCGCTGTAAGTTGAATGGACTCGTAAAACAGGTCATTTATGATCATCAGAGGAAGAAAGTTACTGTTTAATTCACATTTAAAAGTTCCTAGGAGGTTTAAGTAACACAGAGAAATTACCTTACTTATTGAGACAAACACCTACATTTATGATTGAAAAAGAGCTGCTGAAAATATAATATTGCTTGTACACTTCCAAAATATTTTTGCTCCTTTCGGGGGGTTTGACCAACCCTTTTGCCCTGCAGGGACGGTGGTGGGTGGTGGTTTCAGAAAGCTGCGGTGAACTGTGCAAACACTGAGGGAGAGAGAGGGGGGTTTTTAAATAGCGAGATGGCATTCATGACTAACTGCGGGCGAGGGGAGACCGCCTTGGTCACACTCCAAAGCCAGAGGAGAGGATCTTCACTGGGAGTGCATTCCCTCCGTCCTCCTCCATTTATCCTGCACCACCAGCGGCTGACTGATGATACATTTTGCGGTTATCCTCCACTAAACCAATTGGTGGGGTGTGTGTGTGTGTGTGTGTGTGTGTGTGTGTGTGTGTGTGAATGACTGTGTGTCCCTGTCCCTGTATGCTTTTTGAATAGGGAGTGTGTATAAATGTGTGTATGTAGGGTACAACTTTTCTTGTTTGTGTGAGTGTGTGTGCATGTGTGGGTAAGTGGGTAAACGGGGAAGGACCATACATCTATCTTTCAGTTAAAGGATTTAGAGAGAAACATCTGCAATGGATATGGCCAATATGTACAGTATATTTCTTTAAGTTAATTCAAATGTTAGCTCTGGGCAAAAGACGTCTGACCACATCACTGCTGTCAGAGCATTAACACCACAGAGAAGTGACAAGTCACACGGCCTCATCTAGTTCAGCATCTGCAGAGTCCGTCTGGTGACATTTGTAAAGATATATATACAGTCCCCTCCATAAGTATCGGAACAGTGAGGCCAATTCCCTTATTTTTGCTGTAGACTGGAAACATTTGGGTTTGACACCAAAAGATGAATATGAGACAATAGCTCAATTATGTTTGTGTATGCAGTTAAGGTGCGAACACAATGCACACCTCCGCGCGGCGAGTTTACATAGAAAGTCAATGTATTTTGGGCGCCGCCGTGCGAATGGGCGGCCGGCGGCGAGCGGCTTACGCGGCGCCGTTAGGGCGGCGGCGGCCGCCGCAGAAGTTGAAAATATTGAACTTTTTGCCGCCGGCCACGCCGCGATAGCCAATCAGCGTTGAGCTCCTCCCGACGTCACTCGCTTCGGGACGACTGACAGAGGAAATTAAGATGGATGAAAACATAATAGTCACTGCTCCCATAAATTCAGTGAATAGCCTATGTGTCTGTTGCCTGCTGTGTACAGCTATCAGTTTTGCTTTATGAACCAAGTTAGCACCAGTTAGTTTGGGTAAAGCACCATCAGCACAGCAGACTGGTGCTCTCAGCACCGGTTAGCACCAGCGCCAGCATATCCCCAGAGCCCCAGAGTAGGAGAAGGCTACTCTGGTCGGGCGGCGGACACAATATGACCCAATATGATCACGCGGCGCGGAACCTGCGATTCGCGCGGCCAAACGCTGCGCCGCGGAGTGCAGTGTGTTCGTACCTTTAGGGGTGGGGGGAGGGGGAGACCTACATTGTGGGCTATTTGCACTGAATTGCAAATTTTTATATTTTAGAAGAAATACACTGAATTACAACGGTGTAGAGAATGGGTGTGATAAGAGCATTAAAATTTGAAAAAATAATGGGACAAAAAGAAATCAAGGGACATTTAGGGTTAACTATGACATTAATGCGATTAATCGCGATTAAATATTTTAATCGTTTGACAGCACTAATATATACATATATACATACTGCATTTATAGTGTATGGCCATGGTTTAATAACCTGTGGGAACAAGATTATTAAGTTGTAGCCACACCGTAATAATGTGTGGAAATTGAATAATTTTGAGCTGCCATGAGAAAACTATTGTTCAACATCTCTATGAAGAGAGTTGTTCAATGTTGACTACTTGGCAGGGATATTATCAATAGCTTTAGCCTCTTGCAAAACATAGACAAGATGGAATTAATTTGATTTGATTTGATTCTCGAACTGAATTACAATGACTTCAGATACTTCAGTCAGTTGCAGTTGAGCGTGGAGTAATTCTCTACAAGAGACTCTTTAATTTGGCTGCTCAAACACAAACAATATGCCGACCTCAGGGAAGTTATAGATTTCATCATGCAACAGCTGGAAGGACTTGGAAGACTAAATGAGAAACTACATGTACAAGAAATCTGCTTGAGAATTAATATTCATGCAAAAAAGATTCTTGCCGTTTTGGACTGTTCATCCAGGGCCATTTAAGTGTATGCAATATTTTGCCCCAGGATTATTTGAGACCATGCAGTTCTTTTTTCTTTTAGTTTTTTTCTTAACAAAATGTCACCAGACAGGCTCTGTAGATTTCCTATTAAAACAAAAAAAAACATGATTCCATTTGCAAACACATTTCAAATTCAAAAGTGTCACTTGTAGTGGCACAAGTACCTAAATAAGCACACAAAAAAAACATGTCTGAAGTCACTTTCACCCACAGGCTGCAGCATAACATAAAGATTCCTTGTTAACTTGTCCAGTGTCACCATCCTGCCTGCCTTGCGCTTAGAGACAATACCCATTTATTGTAAAATAACTCTCACGGAGCGGGCTCTTATATATTAGACACAGGCGAGGAGATAGCGGTACAGGCAATTAACTTATCAACCCTGCAACATGGATTTATAGCTATAAGGCATCGGTCCCGGGCCTTAGCAGCCAAGCCTATTGGCTGTATTGTATTTCTTGTCATCTTTCCCCGCAGGTGTAGGAGTGTCCTTGTCAGAGAGCTGCATAGAGGATCTGCAGAGGGCAAAGTGCCAGCGCTGGGGCCAACGAGGCCACTGGCAGCTCATTGTGCCCAAGACAAACTGAACAGGAGGTTGAAAAAACATATTCCTCCTCCAATATCACTTGCAAGTATTATAAATGAGTCCTGCGCTACAGCAGTGCACCGACAGGATAGATGCATATACAGCAGTTGCAAAAAGATTAGATGTGCTTTAAGAGGTTGAAACTGTTTAACATTCATGCAACTCTGGTGCTAGCATCAACTTTTTTCAAATTTTCTGAAACTCTGTTGAAACGAATGATACTGTAACTGGCAAATCACACTGTATAAAATTGTTATCATGAAGCTATTTTGGTAAATGTTAAATACTGTAAAGATTACATTTTTTACAGTTCAAATATTATTATATTAATATTCAATATAGGTTTCACAAAATACATTTCCCCCCTATCGGTGCAATCCATTCATCTTTATTTTACATTTCTCCATCATATTTATTTCTTTTCAACTATCTTTTGTTAATTAATTCACATCTCTTCACACTCATTACCTACAGCATGGTACCATATGGCTCCCGCTACATTTTCAGCTCTAAATTCAGCATGGCAGTTGAGACACTATTTAAAATATGTGCATTTCGAAGAAAAGCAGCATATAGTTAGGTTGCAATTTGCACTGTGGTGTTTAAGAAAATGGAATCAAGACAAATGGACTCTGGTTTCAAACGACCCAGCTTCTAAGCATTACCTCGGAGTTCTCTTATCTTCACAGACCTGAAGAGGCATTCAAAATGAAAGTACTCACGTATTTAAAAAATAAATAAAAAATCTATTCATTGCTGCCATTCACTGATTTAAAAAGGGCAGAACGTGAAAGGAATACTAATTTAAAGAAACTATACTGTTCACGTTCCTCATTCATATCTGTAAATGACACCATCACATCACTGCTAGCTCCCTGGTAGCTCCATCAGCTTCCCAGCTTAAGAGCAAAACCCCAATGTGTTTGGTGCAACATGTGAAGAGCACTCCAGAAAAGGTTTGAGACCTGAAGGGTGTTAATTACTTGTCAAGAGGCTGTTAAAATGAGACCCGTGGCGGGGAAAAAACTCAACGGCTATACAGAACACACACACACACACACGTGCAAATGCAAACCACAATGCATATTCACACTCATGGACTTACACTGCGAAGCACTAACACTAACGAGAATACGAGCAAACGCGTCCTTGTAAATGCCACACACGCGGCAGTGCGCACACAACCACACGTTAACATATTGTATATGCATAGCAGAACAAGTGCAGCAGCGGTTGCACACATCCACACACTCAGGTTAGAATGTCAAACAACCTTGAATAGCTGCTCATAAAAAGTGCCCCATGAATGTGAAAAGGCCACATGTAGCAAAGCACACGTGTATACAAAAGGCAGGTGGTTCACACTTCTCTTTCACTTCGCCTCCTGAGTATGTTAAAAAATATCTGCTTTACCATCATTCCAGTTATACCTGGAGATTACTGCCTTTAGTATTCATGCTGGGCTACTTGAGCGCCGCCAGTTATCACCATTTGAGCAGCCCTTTGCGATAAGCATTGTAATCACGTCAGGTACTAGGCCCTGAAAGCGCCTGAAAGCGAGACGGGGACGATAGGCTAAATATTTGAACAAAGCCGGATCGATGAAGATCAAGCGCCCCTCGGAACGTAGACAAAGTCTCCAGGTAGAGACACACATTCAAATCTGGACAAAGACAAAGTGTCCCAATTTCTCGGGACAACTACGCAGCCCATTTCCTATGTCTTGCATCTGTTAGTCATTCATGAGGAACGGCACCGGGCCTGCCCTCAGCGAGCTTTACTCTTCATTGCGGTTATGATTTATGCCTTCCTTAACTAATCAAGGGTATGATCATTAGTCAGGGGGATGTGCAAGAGGCCAGGGCCTTGGCAGGTCAGTGGAGGGGCCATATCTTTGCATTGTGGTTTCCTCCTGCTATCCACGGGTTAGGTCCAGGATAAGAGATGACTGGAGGTACGCCCCCTCACCTTCCACCAATTCCCCTCCGAGGCATTTGTCCACAAATAAGACAAGGAAGGGAGTTCTGGAATGTGTTGTAAAATGGATTGAGCCAATGACCTCGGGAGGAAAGCCATGGCGGTAACAAAACATCTTTCAACTGAGATTCCCAAGAGTCTGCTTGTAAAGTTTGTCTTCAGGATCCCAACAAAAGACCGAAAGCAGCATATGCAATTGATATCAACAAACGTCAACAATGACACTTCGGAAACAAACAAATTCCACAAATTTGCAAGGGATCTGTGTGAAAAAATGCTATTGGGAAACCGCGGTTTGTTTTGATTCGCGATTCTGTGGTTCCTCGAATTTCACCTCACCACAGCCTCCACTACACACACAAACACAATCATTTAAAATACGCACACATTATACAGACGGCGACCACACTGCATGCAAAAAAAAACAGCACAGGAAGTGGAGGGGGGTACAAAAGGTCAGAGCACAAGGAATGCAGAGCTGATGGCCCCGGTCTGCTTCTATTTACGACAAACTTGGCCAATCAGATGCTGGCTCCGTGATACAGCCAACTTGGAACTTACTGGAATGGAGACTGAAGGGGGGAAGGCGAGTGGGGAAGGGACATTTGTGTTTGTGTGTGTATGTGATTGCAAACAAAAGCTGCGGGTGTTGTTATCCAATGAGGGTGTGCATGGTGAATTTGTCCAAATCAATGTGATTATCCCTCAAGCTATTGTTAATCAGAGTCATTAATACGCAATGCAAAGCAGGAAACGGCACAACGCTTCACACACAGTTCTCCCCTCTGTCTCCTTCAGCCGATCTCACCGCTGTTTGGAATGGCTTTGAGGGAACGGAGGCATTTGGAAAAGGTCCGTTTGTTGGCCACACATCAGTCGAGATCCCCATCTGCACATAATTCACTTTCAAAGGGCAGAGGGGGCAGCAAAGAGAATCCTTAATTGTGCCAACAACATGCACAACATAGACAAATGTTTATATCTCAGCCCTTTAATGAGAAACCAATAACTGAAGCAAAAAGCGCCCCCCTTCCCCTTCCCCTTCCCCTCCACCCTAACCCAACTACACAGACACACATGCACATGACAATGAATAACAGACCGTTTTGCAGAGCTTCACCTCATTCATCAACGGCCCTTATGCTCGGATTTGTGCAATACTCCACTGAGACACTGATGCAGCAATAAATCTGTTTTTACAGAAAGTAGCATTACATATATTTCTCCATTAGGCTGATCCTGTGGTAAGGGCAAGGGATGTTTTAGATTGTAATGGTCAAGCCCCTGACAGGCTTTTAAATTGCACCATACGGACGCTGCATATGCAGCTCAGCAAAATTGATTGTTTTTAAAAAGGCCCTTGCCTTTTTAAAAACAATCAGTTTTGCTGAACTTTAGAGTGTCCACATTATAGGTACAGTGTTCAAGGACATTCTGGAGTAAATTGATTATATTTTTACAAATTATCTTTATTAATTGTAAGTCAAGATAGATAGATAGATAGATTTATTTTCCAGTCCCTGCTCGTGTTACCGCTTCCTTTCTTTTCATCCCCCTGCTTTTTGGAATGCATCCTTGGGTTTCTTGAAATGTGCTATATAAAAATACGCTATTATTATTATTATTTCATTATCAAATGTTGATCCTTTAAGCACGGTTTAAAATTGTTGTGACAAAATAGGAAGTAAGTGTTTATTCACATCATGTCACCCACATAACATAGTGAAGGCGACAATAATTCTTTCAGGATGCGAGTTTATGTAATGCCCTTGTGGCTTAAGCATCCTCATCCAAAATGGATGGCAAGTTACAGGGCAAAGAAATGAACAACAACAAACCCGCCGAACACACAGACACACAGGAGACTATCTTCTCTATCTCATCTATCTCCCACAATTCAATGCGGTGGTCCGTCGCGGCGGCAGAACGTCAGTCAGGGGCCGGTGGATCTCGGCGCTGCCTTATCTCCCCAGCAGCTGAGGAGGAAACGGGGTCCTCTAAAGGGGATGAGGTCATTTCCTCTGCATACAGGCTTTTGGCAGGAACAAATAAAATGTCTCTATTCGGTCAGCCCTGCTTTATTTCAAATGCCTTTTAAAAGGCCCTTGTGGGCACGGATGGCAAATGAGTGGGTTTTTCGGGCTCTCACAGTCTATTCCTCTTCTCTCTCCCTCTGCCATTCTCAATCCCCCACTGCAACTGTGATGCAGACCACACATATCGGCTGTTCATTTCTGCAGTAACTGTTAATAGTGGAGGGACAGATAGACTTGTAGATAGGCCGGGTATGAAAAGGATACAAAGAGAGAGGGAGAAGCAGTGTGGTACATAGTGCAGAGGAATATGAGAGAGAGAGAGAGAGAGAGAGAGAGAGAGAGAGAGAGAGAGAGAGAGAGAGAGAGAGAGATGAAGAGCTGAATGCCTCCTCTTGCCCACAGCGCTTGACAGCCCTAAAGCCCTTTCACAACTTCCTGTTCCCATTTCTCTCTGAACTGGGCTACATCCAAAACATGTGTGTGTGTGTGTGTGTGTGTGTGTGTGTGTGTGTGTGTGTGTGTGTGTGTGTGTGTGTGTGTGTGTGTGTGTGTGTGTGTGTGTGTGTGTGCCTTGAAGCCTGTATGTGTGTCATACAGTAAGGTAGGGAAAAGGGGAGTGAGTCAGCGGTAGGAAGATAGAGAGAGAGGCTTAGTGAAAGGCCTGTGTGGTGGAGGAGAGCAGGCACACTTGCTGTGATGTTACGAAGAGGATTGATAGATCTCTTGCATGGCCACTGCTGCCGCAAGAGCCAAACACACCTCCGGCAGATGGATGGGGAGTGTGTGCGAGGCTACGATTAGTCTTTTGTGTGTGTGTGTGTGTGTGTGTGTGTGTGTGTGTGTGTGTGTGTGTGTGTGTGTGTGTGTGTGTGTGTGTGTGCTTTCCCTTTGTGTTTGAGTGCGTGGGTGAGGTGTATTACATGGTCTAGGTGTGTAGTTTTTGTGTGTTTTTCCTTTATAGCACTTGCACGCACTCGTCTACTGAGTGGCAAACATAGAGATGGCAGCGGGAAACCAATGTATGCTTGTGTTTTTGATTGTGTTTGTGCATGGGCGCCGTACCTGTGTTGTTTTATGTTTGCATTTCCCCTACAGCTGACCTGTAAGCGTCATCACCGCTTTGCTGCTTTTTTCCACACCAGACTCCCACGCTCACTATTCCATCTCATAAATCAGCTATCCATCTTCCCATCAACTCTCCCGTACAATGTTTCATTGTTTGAGAGTTGTTTTATCGACACAATAAAACTTGGTTAAAGAATTCTGTGTGGAATGCATCATCTATAGGCAAATGGTGGATATGCATGTTGAGGTGCGTACATACACATACATTCATACAGTAGCTATATGATAGTCTGCGTTGTAGGATCAGGGAAACAAGCTGTGGTGGCAACTCATTTGTAAACATGAACAATGATGAAGTATTTTATGAAAACGATCTAACCGCTTTGGCCAATAAATATGTCTAAGAGCCGTTTTGGAACCGGTGCCATACTGAGCCTGATACATTTAAATATACGGTCATCAAACAGTACTTAATGTATATGGGCTTTGGATGTCTAAAAAAACAAACATTTAAACAACATTTTATCCCAGTTTTACTATTAAGATGCTTCAACAATCAACTTAAAAAAAGACAGCAACAATCTAAAAGCCCATGCTTCATGATGTCATTTTCTGTATAATTACCTAATGCAATTTCACATGTTAGAGATTGTTTTTATAAACAATGCATTTCATCAGATTACGATTGCAACAAATGATGTGATCAAATCCCAATTTGCTGATTCATAATAATAAGCTTAACCGATCCCAAAACACTGCGTAGCGGTTTATTATACTATGTGACAGGATTTACAAACTCTGGAAAGTTGTTATGGAGACTATCGCCAGGGAATACTCCAATCAACTTAGAGAAATCTACCAAGAATTTGCATTTATAAATATGTGATTGGCCGGCAAGGCACCTTGATGAACTTGATTGAATATTGTGGGAAAAGCAGGTCCTGTTTAAATTAGCTGCGCCTTCCATGCATTGTTTTGCCAGAGCCATTTGCATCTGTAACCTCCGCCATATCAACGCATAGACAAGAAGGAGGGGCGACATTTTTTAATGCATTGCTTATGTCAGTAGGAACACAACAATGGTGGCTTTACTACAGTGTGCAATACACTAATGAACTGGTAGATTATTCTCCCTCTGTGTCTTAACCTGAATTCACATTTTTGTTCAGTTTGATTTCAATTATTGGCGGAATAAATCATATCCTAGCGGCAGGGTGAACGTTCATCACAGTGAAGGATATACCGCACCCATGAAGTTTAATGCACCATATTATTAAAGTGTTTGAATATATTTGAGAACAGAATTGATGATATTATAAAGTCAAACTAAACCAAAGTTTTTAGAATTCATAAAACTAAGGGGAGGGGAAATATTAAAGTGGAGAAGTTAATCGAAGGAGTAGGAGATATGGTTCTACCCCTCTTTGTTTTCCATGCGCTGATTGTCGATCTTTCTCTCACTCTCTAACGTAGAGATGACTGGGCCCTGACCTCTCCTCCATTCCCATTTCTCTCACATTGTTTTGTTGGCAGCGTGCTCACTGAGCTGAACTAAACACAAATAACACTGGGGGGAGGAGAGGAGAAGGTGGAGGAGCAGCAGAAGAAACGGAGGAGAGGGACGCTCGGCGTGTGATGGTGGCAAAGTGGTGATAAGCCGCCGCTTTGACATTTAAACAAGTGTCGGGGTCGAGGGGGTCGGACGACTGGAAACAATGCGAACAATGGCTGCCTTTTTGCTTTGATACCTGATCGACTGTCAGGAGATAGCCAGATATGCATGGGAGAGAGAGAAAAAAATATGTTTGTTTGCACTTTCTCTTTCAAAAACACCACAGAAGTGCAACTTTCTTTCTTCGTCAACCCCTCTTTTCCACCCCCTTCTCTCTCTCTCTCTCTCTCTCTCTCTCTCTCTGTAGTGCAGAGCGGGACCATCCTTTCCACTCATAAAATATGTCTGCTTATATTTGCCTCTTGGCATTGCGGCCGTTGCTGCATTCCTGGAGGCTGACTTATGGGAAACAGTGTCTCCCACATAACAAAGTGCTAAGCTGGAGTGGGATTTTTTTTTTTTAGTGCCGGGTGTGCGTAACTGAACCTGTGAACGAGCACAGTCTTTCACAGTTTCTTTCATGACCAAAAATGAAAATAAAAAGTGGTTTAGCTTTCCGTTTTCCGTTCTCACTCTGCCCGACTGAACTCTGACTCTGTCTTTCTTACATTTAAAGGTGGAGTCAGTGATTCTGGAGAATCCTTGTAGTCAAAATCACCTATTGTCAAAATCAGTGAATTCTCCTCACCATTCGCTACCTGTCTGTGATGTGTGTGCACTGAAAAAAAAAATGGCTCTGTAAACTGCCATGTAAATAAAGGGTTTGTAAACAAAGGGTGCCCACCGTAGCTAGCAACATGCCCGTTTACAGAGCCTAGGCTTCGTAGTCACGCCAGATTTTGTTTCAGCGTGCACACAGAAAAGACAGGTAGTGAGATCGAGAGGAGATATTCACCGATATGTGATTTTGACAACAAGCTTTGTCCAGAATCACTGACTCTACCTTTAATCCAGCCTGTGCTTTGTCCTGCGACCTGCAGATACATCTTTTCCTACTAGAAGAAAGGACCTGTCAAGATAATCAGACCGCTTTTTTCTTCTATCCCCTAAAAGGCAGAGGTTCTTTTTCCTCAACATGTTGACCCAGACCATTGCCTGCCAGGATAAACCCAGGGTGTGGAGCAGGGTTAAGATGGCAGCTTCACCTTGAAAGGCCACACTTCAGAGCCCGGGAAAAAACACAAAAAGCAATTAAAAGTATTGATGGAACCTCAATAGCTCTTAAACAGTGCTGCCAGACACCTCGGGGCAAGTCGCACACTAATCTTTTTTTTTCTCATCTCTCTATCCCTCCATCCTCTGCCTCTCTCTCCATGTTTCTCTCCTTCTTTCTTTTAAGACTAAGCTGGTCTCGATCATTACCGAGGGATTGCCAAACACACACTCACAGCCATGAGAGAGAGGGGCAGTTGGCTGAAGTGAAAACACAGCCAAAGACCCAGAGAATGCGAGTGTGACAATGATAGTAATTAAAGTTTATCTAATCCCCACTAGATTGTTAGACTGCTAATTGGTCCGTCACGTGTACTATGTTCAAGCAAGGTTACGCGTGTAGCCTGTGTGCTCCGGAAACAATTTTAAATGATGACAAATATCATAGCTGCATGTGTGCACCATTTACAATGGAGACACTTTAATAGACCATGTGCAGATACAGTACACACTCTTGCAAAAGATTGTCTTTCATATGACAAAGCAGGAAATGGAAGAGGAGAAGTAGCGGAGGGGCTGAGACAGTGGCTGCTTATCCTCTGGCGCAGGGCAGGGTCTGTCCGAGTGCTGCAGGTTGTTTACCCGGAGCCTTCCTGCAGTGTTAAGCCAGCCACTCGCTAAACCACTGATTTACGACGCAGGGCTTCCTCGGTTGATGTCTAAATTTACGCGAGGGCCTCGGGATTGCTGTTCCTGTGACAAGACACAGGCTAAAGAGTGATGGCTGGTGCACTAAAACAAAGGCGGGTGTAAAAGACAGACAAACGTATGGCTGGCTTACCTTTGCACTGGTTGGTGTTCTTGTCCAGAATGGCCTTGGTTGACACTATTTTTCCATACCTGTAAACGACAGAGAAATAAAAATGTAATATTATTTTATTTTTTTGGCATACTGGACCCTTTGACTTGCGGAGGCAGTTCACTATGATCTCCGCTGCATGGTGGATGTATTATTTTCCATACGCTTGGAAAATAATACTAGTTGCAATTAAATGGCCAAGCGTATTTTCCATATGCTTGGCCATTTAATTGCAACTAGCAATTTGCAAAGTAGCACAAATGTCAAAGGCTGTTGGAAAGAGAGGTTAATAACATTATGTTTACGGCTGACTTCAAAAGGAATGTGCAGCCCTCTTGACATTTGAGAGAGTCACTGAACATTTTCAAAAGGTCTAAAAGCATGCAAGCACAGTGAACAACCTTAAGTTGCTATAGTATATTCACTTTGATTCATTCCTTCCACATCTCACAGTATAGTATTGTACACCATGAACAGGTTGCCAGTAAGGAGACCCAATAACGACCATGAATTACCACAATAAAGATTGAGCATAGTATTCATTTCTATGAATAGAACAAAAAATAAGAATGGAATTTGTGATAGAGGCTTTTTGGTAATATTAATTGTCAAAAACCGCTCTTGGAAAAGGATGTATACAGCATATACTTTATCTATTGTATGATATCTATCCTGACACATTTTTATAGCATATTTTCTTGTATTTGATAAAGACCTTTATTTGATCATGTGTACACATGCATTTTATCTCTGTAAAGATTTTTTTTTACTGAGTTTTAGGGATCTGGTGCTCATGATGACCTCTGCTTGGTGTTTTTTCTAGCGGTTTATATTAACATTTTTGCCTAATAAATATCTTGGACCAAAATGATACAAAATTCAGTGAGTATAAGCGATCAACAGTGTGTAAGGTTCTTGGGTTCTCTCACTAATGTTAGCTATTATAAAATGTTGTAAGTTGTTGAGGATGTAGTATTTGGCTGTGCGGAACCCAACAGAAAAGCTGCAATAGGCCACAAAGGTCTGCTATGCTCTCTCCCTGCAAAACCAAAAGGGCTTAAATATTTTCATCCCACCATTCTGTATGCACAGTGGGTTGCTCTGAATATTTAGGGATCGAAAGACTGACCTTACTGACTGACTGACAGTGAGTTATTCTATGTGCTTGTCTCAGCTAAAACTGAAACATGCTGCATTTTGTGCAGGGTGACAAACACTGTAGCAACAATGTGTGTCTGTGTGTGTGTGTTTGTTTGCCAATCTGCATGTGTGCACAGTCTTGTGTGAGCGTGTGTGCCGCCGCGCCCCTCGCTTGTAAAATTACACTTGTACAGTACGTGATGCATAGGTTTCTGTGCATAAATACGTAAGTGAGAACAATTCCCTATGTGTTGTTGAACACACATCACAATGAATGAGAAGAGGAAACACAGCTACACACACACACACACACACACACACACACACACACACACACACACACACACACACAGACATTCTGTAGGGAAGAAGCAGTGGTGCATCCCAGCCCATATTTCACCAGCAGGGGATAATTGTGCCATTTCAACCCAGTCTCACAGTGAAATGTAAAATAGGTACATTGGTCCACAGCGCAAAATGTAGAGATTTCACAATACAGGCCTTGAAATTGTGAATTACCTACATTTGTTCCCCCTATTCATTTCTAATGGCCAGCGTACATGTCACGTGACTTTCAAATCCTCCGAGAGGCACCTATTTGCAGACGCATGGGGAAAGTGGAGCTCCACCGGAAGTGGATTTCATTGGTCAGAATTGTAACCTACTCTGAATTTGTTTTCTTCTTTTTGTTTTACTGCCGGAGTTCACCTAGCGGTGAATAATAATACACGGTTTCCACCGGTTATGGTGCTAGTACACAGTAAAATACGTCCGTTTGTTAAGGGTCCCAAGTGGCCAGGACGGTGTTAAAAAGTAGATGTTGAGGTAGAAGATGAATGAAGCAACGAAGCTTTGTGTACATCTTCTGAAATCCGTCTGTTTAATTCACAATCAGTGCAATCTCTGCTATCAACAAATGCACGTTGTTCAAGCAGCTGATCAAAGATAAACAAACCTTGCGATGTCCAGAATAATACTCGTGATAACCATCAAACTAAATCGTACACATTCACTGAGTGAAGATTGTGAAAGTATGACACACATTTCTCACCAACAATGTTATCAAAAACCCAATTAATAACTTATAAATCTTTTAAAAACCTGAATTAAAAACTGTAGCAATGGCGGCCACAGCTTGGATTTCATTTTCGCCGGGAGAAACTGAGAGTGTACTGAATGTACACAGACAAATGATCGATTAAACGTAACATCATCAGGAAATTATAAAAATGGAGATTTCTATGGAGTGATTTTGCTTTAAACTGTACAGGGTCGCGTTGTTGCAGTGACACTCTTTCTTCAGTCGGAGCTGCAGCGTAAAGTGAAAACAAACTGAATGAAATGAGTTTGGGGCGTGGCCCCATCTTGCTTCCGGTGTAGTGGAGGTCCGTTTTCTCCATGGGTCTGCAAATAGGTAAATCCTCCCGGCCGAAACGAAACCCAAGCTGTGACCGCCATTGCCCCAGCTTTTATTCTGCAGATTTTTAAGATGTATACGCTATTAAATGGGTTTTTGATAACATTGTTAGTGAGAAATGTGTGTCTTACTCTCACAATCTTCACTCAGTGAATGTATACGATGTAGTTTGATGGTTATCACGAATATTATTCTGGACATCGCCAAGAAAATGTAGAAATACAACATTTCTTTCAGGTCGATATACTGGTTGCTATGCTGTTGCTATGACGCTCCTGGTGCTGCCTCAAACCGGAAACAGGAAGCGTTTGAATTATTATTATTTCTTTGCTGTAAATGCTTGATTTGTTGTTCTCTCATTTAAAAAACACATGTTTATTACAGAGGAGGGATGACGTCTACAGAGTCGCCTGCTAACAGCTCCCGTGACAGTTATGAACGTTTTATATTTTCGTTGTCACGAGGAAAGCCAATCAAGAGAGCAGAGCTCAGTCATCCTCCACGGTCAGACAGGAAGTGAAGCGATAAATTACAAAGTAAAATAAGTTTGACACTTCCGGTTTCACCATATGTAATGAATTTAGCTTTCTTGATATGTCATTTAGAGCGATCTGATGATTCTGATCACTCGATATTGCGGACTTTACAGTTAAAATAGCAGGAGAGATCACTTTGCTTGCTTTTTAACCTCTGCATAATCTTGTGGATTAAATTACTTTTTATTTTATTCATTATTTTACATGAAATTACCTTTGAGGGATATCCTTGACACCTATTTTTTTTCTCACCTGCACACTTTGTTACCTTTTACCTTTTACGTTGTATCTTATTTTCTATTGTCTATATCTTTTTAGTTTTTTTATTGTGCAAATAAATTAAATCAAATCAAAAGCATTTCACCGGAAACAGGAAGCGTTTTGATGACTTTCGTTTTTTATTTTTATTTTATTCTTTGCTGTAAAAGCTTAATGTAACTGCTAAATTGTGTTCTCTAATTTTTAAAAAACATGTTTATTTAAGAGCAGGGATTACGTCTCCAGAGTTGCCCGCTTACACCTCCCGTGACAGTTAGGAACGTTTTTTTTTTCACGAGCAGCTCCCATGAAGCATGGAAGCGATGCCTATGAGTTCATGGCATGGACATATAAAGAGTTCCGAGCTGTCCGCCGGTGATGGGCCGCATTATTTCAGCTTGTGACGTCATCTGAATGGGCGCATTCCATTTTCATGTCTGCACCAAGCTGAATCAAAAGGCCACTATGTTTGTTTTATAGCCTGATATTGATTTTAATGTAATTTCATGTGGCTGATTATATTTATTATGAAATAAAATATATTAAAAACATATATTATATCAGTTAATAGGCCTATTGAACCAAATCATCCACTAAAGCCCTACTGTGTGTGTGTGTGTGTGTGTGTGTGTGTGTGTGTGTGTGTGTGTGTGTGTGTGTGTGTGTGTGTGTGTGTGTTTGAGTGATAGAGAGAGAGAGAGAGAGAGAGAGAGAGAGAGAGAGAGAGAGAGAGAGAGAGAGAGAGAGAGAGAGAGAGAGAGAGAGAGAGAGAGAGAGAGAGAGAGAGAGAGCATGGTCAATCAGACTGAAGACTATGTTAACAGTGAGTGAGTGAGTGAGTGAGTGAGTGAGTGTGAGTGAGAGAGAGAGAGAAAGCATGGCCAAATTGACTAAAGACTGTTAAGAAATGTTTCATTGCATGCCCCTCATTTAATCCCTGCACTCTCTTCATAGGCCTATTTTAATGAGATATTCAGAATATTCAGCAGTTGAGGGTGGTGCATGCATGGCATGCACCATGCATGGCACAGTTTTGTGCCATGCATGTTGTGGGAGGAAGATGATCGAGATGGTTGTGGATTTTTGGATGAAATGGAGCACTAGGCCGAAAACAATAGGATGCCTGGCTACTCGAATCCTGGGGGAAGAGGATGAGATGGTGGAGGGCTACAGAGACCTGCATTTACTTCTACAACAGACTGCAAATGTAACATGGGGGTTGTGCATGGAGGGACAGAGCAGACTGTACTTCATGAGCAAATCATCATTACCTATTTGGGCCCATAGTTGGTTGTGGAGAGAATGATAATTCACAAGCTGCTGAAGATAATGGACAGCACTGCTCCTTCAGCTATTCAACTGCACTACAGAAAGTCATTCCTGCCAACTGCAATACAATCCACAATAACTGCTGCTTCAATGCTACAATTTCCCTATGGCAATAAATAAAGTAGGCCTACATTATCCATCTACAAATCCATCCATCCATCTATGCAGGTATATTTGATTTAGGCCTGTATTTTAGATTATGCATAGCGTTCTGCATTATAATCTCTGAAAGTGACATCCTTTGGATTATTATTTCCAAAAGAAAACAAATGAGCAAACAAAAAGCTTCATTTTCATTATTGGGCTTTAAAAGTGATCAGGGGCCTATTTCAGGTAGCTGGTTTTGAGTCAACCCAGAGTTTGTTCGCTCTGAGTTAGTGGAAACTCAGGGTTTTCCGTTTCAGGTAGCAGGTTCAGCGCAACCGAGAGTCAGTTACTGCGGCAACATACGCCGTGGGTCTAACCTGCTGGATAGGTGGTTAGACCTACCCTGAGTTTGTTTTCACTTTACGCTGCAGCTCCGACTGAAGAAAGAGTGTCACTGTCACACGCGTCCCTGTACAGTTTGAAGCAAAATCACTCCATAGAAATCTCCATCGGGATGTTTTTATCATTTCCTGATGATTTTACGTTTGACCGATCATTTATCTGATCAGTAGCCTTGTTCTCAGTCCGTTCATATAGGCGGCCACCTTACACATCGTGACATGCTCTACATTCAGATTAATAAACCTATTTGTATTGTTTTTAACTGGACTTGATTGTCTTTCACTCCCCATTTTAAAGAAGCGACAGTCTGTTTACTGCACAGTGGGCTATTAGGCTATAGCTTCCCAACATATTATACAGCGAATATAAAACACTGTCAGAAATGCTGTGCCGCGCCAGCTTTATTACTTTACTGCTGATATGCGTAACTTTTTAAAATAGACTATGGCTTCTCATACGGAAGCGAAATGATTGCTCTGTTTTTTTCTGAATTGCCGAGGAGATTAGATCAGAGTTATGTGACAATATCCCCGTTAATTCTTCTCCATAGGCTACCATAAACTCATTCGTTAATATTTCTAACTCCAGTGGGAGTGAGAAGTGGAGAAGTGGGAGGATCACGCATTTGTTTCTTCTGTTTCCATGGTGAATCATGTTATCAGCGATCCATTGACGATGGCTTTTATGCACACGCTCCACCTAGAGTGAACACGCTCAGAGTTGATTGACCCAACGCTGATCCACTGTTCTGTAACCGAAAACCCAGAGTTACTCATCAACCCTGCGCTCTGAGTTGACCAACTCAGAGCGCAGGATTAAACTCAGAGTATGTAAAACCAGCTACCTGAAATAGGGCCCAGAAGATCAAAACCTTGCCATAAGAACACCAACTGAATACATCGCTGGAAAGGTCTTAATGTTGTCAGTGTAAAGATTCTACGACACTACATTTAAACACACCTACAATTCACCATCATGCTTATTATTTGATTTAATTTATTTGCACAATAAAAAAATAGGCCACAGAAAAATAAGATATAAAGTAAAAGGTAAAAGGTAACTTGTGCAGGTGAGAAAAAAAATGGGTGAAGGATATCTCACCTCAAAGGTAATTTAATGTCAAATAATGAATAAAATAAAAATTATACAGAGGTTAAAAAGCAAGGAAAGTGCTTTTTGTTAGCACTTGCTATTTTAAATAATATACATATATTTTGCAGGTTTCATACCCTTCTATTTTAAAACGCTCTATAAGTAGAAGACACCACCACTCAAGGGCATGTCCGTCTAAAGGAAATGCAATGAAGAGAGTAAATCATGATATATATTTCTTCTCTTCTCTCTCTTTATGATGAATGTAAGTTTGATTTAATTTATTTGCGAGATAAAAAAAGGAGGTGTAAGCGGGCAACTCTGGAGACGTAATCCCTGCTCTTAAATAAACATGTTTTTTAAAAATTAGAGAACACAATTTAGCAGTTACATTAAGCTTTTACAGCAAAGAATAAAATAAAAATAAAAAACGAAAGTCATCAAAACGCTTCCTGTTTCCGGTGAAATGCTTTTGATTTGATTTAATTTATTTGCACAATAAAAAAACTAAAAAGATATAGACAATAGAAAATAAGATACAACGTAAAAGGTAAAAGGTAACAAAGTGTGCAGGTGAGAAAAAAAATAGGTGTCAAGGATATCCCTCAAAGGTAATTTCATGTAAAATAATGAATAAAATAAAAAGTAATTTAATCCACAAGATTATGCAGAGGTTAAAAAGCAAGCAAAGTGATCTCTCCTGCTATTTTAACTGTAAAGTCCGCAATATCGAGTGATCAGAATCATCAGATCGCTCTAAATGACATATCAAGAAAGCTAAATTCATTACATATGGTGAAACCGGAAGTGTCAAACTGATTTTACTTTGTAATTTATCGCTTCACTTCCTGTCTGACCGTGGAGGATGACTGAGCTCTGCTCTCTTGATTGGCTTTCCTCGTGACAACGAAAATATAAAACGTTCATAACTGTCACGGGAGCTGTTAGCAGGCGACTCTGTAGACGTCATCCTGCCTCTGTAATAAACATGTGTTTTTTAAATGAGAGAACAACAAATTAAGCATTTACAGCAAAGAAATAATAATAATTCAAACGCTTCCTGTTTCCGGTTTGAGGCAGCGCCAGGAGCGTCATAGCAACAGCATAGCAACCAGTATAAATGTTGTATTTCTACATTTTCTTGGCGATGTCCAGAATAATATTCGTGATAACCATCAAACTACATCGTATACATTCACTGAGTGAAGATTGTGAGAGTAAGACACACATTTCTCACTAACAATGTTATCAAAAACCCATTTAATAGCGTATACATCTTAAAAATCTGCAGAATAAAAGCTGGGGCAATGGCGGTCACAGCTTGGGTTTCGTTTCGGCCGGGAGGATTTGAAAGTCACGTGACATGTACGCTGGCCATTAGAAATGAATAGGGGGAACAAATGTAGGTAATTCACAATTTCAAGGCCTGTATTGTGAAATCTCTACATTTTGCGCTGTGGACCAATGTACCTATTTTACATTTCACTGTGAGACTGGGTTGCTCAACGAGTGGCGGAGACTCTATTTACTGCATGCTGCGGTGGGGTGGGTGGTGGATATGAACTGATGAGCTCCAAGAGGAAAACTACACACACACACACACACACACACACACACAGAGACAGCACTCACTCATCAGTGGATTGTCTCTCTTCTCCAGATAAACAGGCCATTTTAGCTATAGGGATCCATAATCTACTGCAACAGAATGGGGCTGTTTGGTCAAACTGAGAGAGACGCTCTTAAGCATCGGTACAAAAGAGCAACATGGAACACAGTGAATGTTCATCTGATTAGAGGACATGCAGTGCTATGGTAGCAAACTGCACTATCTCAGTGTTTGTCCAGAAAAACAAGTAGAGAGGAACTAACAAATAAGAACTTACATTATGGGTATAATGTTGATCATGAAACATGTCATTACAGGATTTAGAACTGGTTAATACTGACAAACTGAAAAATAAACACATTTCTAAATTAATATCTTGATAGAACAATAGCAACCATTTTGCAAGATGACAACATGACAACCAAAAAAATACAAATAAAATAATAACTTAACTACAAAGCAGGTCTTGAACACTTAGACAATACCCAATATTGAAGATGTAAGTAACCAAATTAGAGATGTATTGAATCTTGTATCACAATATTGATTTATCGCCCAGCTATATTCAAGCCAGTGAACTAGCTAGAATGTTGACTCCTGTATGCTTATTTATTTATTTGCACACAGGTGACTGCCCTGCGTCAGAAATTATGTAAAAGAAAATATGACTTCTTTTTGTTGTTGTTGTATGCCTTCACTCTGGGAAGCAGTTAAAAAGCTCTGTGCTTTTGGCAGAAATTGGGGGAAAGTTCTCATTAAAACTTTTTGTTTGGACTCTGGGGAAGCGGGAGACAGTAGCGTTCCAATGCCAACTCATCACTGCTTGCCTCATTAAATGTTAAAGATGGCTCATCAATGCATCCCTCTCTCCGCTGTCCAAATACACAGCACAAAAGACACTGCAAGGGAGATGAAACGGCCGAGGTGGAGGAAGCCAGCTTTGGGCCCATAATGGAGACATATTGGAGACGGATTGGTGAATGTGATCAGCATGTTCTTGTTTGTGGCGATTGTGTGTGTGTGTGTGTGTGTGTGTGTGTGTGTGTGTGTGTGTGTGTGTGTGTGTGTGTGAGTGTGTGTGGCGGTGGTCGACCCTGCTCCTTCGCCTTTCTGCCAGGCAGGCCTGGGGAGGCTTTGATGTGACAGAGGCAGTCCCTGTGAAGTGCAGGTTTAACACTGGTGATGCTGTGGCCGGGATGCAGAGCCTGTCTCCACTAATCCTATTTCAATCACTCTCGCGGCCTCTTATCTTTGACTCCGCCGGCCCCCTCTGCCCCTCCCTCCTCCACACAAATCTCTCTCTCTCTCTCTCTCTTAACGTCTCTTTACCATCCTCTCCATTTCCTTTTCCTTTTACTGTATCCTTCCTTTCTCTCCTTTTTGTTGCTCACTTCCTCCTCCTCCCTCCTAATAGGAATCCCATGGCAATCATTCTGATGCAATATCGGATCAACCCTTTAGAAAAAAAGAAAACGCCAGAAATGAAGCTGCCTATAAAAAAAAGGGAAAAAAATAGCAGGCTTTATGAGCTATTTTAGGCTGATGAAAATGCACAAATTGCGGTGGATGTAAAACATGTCATTCGCCTGACAGCTGTCTGGGCAAGGAAATGCGATAAAATTGAAGCAGAGTCGAAAGCTCCGCTACGTTTTAAAAAAAAATTTTAAGAGGGCAGCTGCACGCTACACGAGTGACATCCCAGCGCTTTCTTGTATTTCCTTCTTTTCTCGCTCTCTTGCCTGGATGAAAACGATCCAGGCATATTCTGTTTCCCTCATCGAGCTAGGGGGAGAGAGAAGTGGCTCTTTGCTGTGTGCGTGGGCAGAGAGAGAGAGAGAGCTGGCCAGAACCAGAGCACGTCACAGTGGTGTTTGCTGGTACACAGGAAGAGCCGGACGGACCACCCAAGTGTTGTGCTGAGACCTTGCCCTCAGACTGACTCTATGTATGTGTGTGTGTGTATGTGTGTGTGTGTGTGTGTGTGTGTGTGTGTGTGTGTGTGTGTGTGTGTGTGTGTGTGTGTGTGTGTGTGTGTGTGTGTGTGTGTGTGTGTGTGTGTGTGTGTTGGTGTGCGTCATAAAACAAAACAGAAATGTCGTGAAAAGGAGGTGGATAAGACCTGAACTAAGATCTAAGACCGCTTCTACCATCTGTACTCTCCAAAGGTCTTTGGGAATAAGCTTAATATGGCGTGACAGTTTTCTATGCCTGTGTGCAAGCAGTGTTACTGTATCTGCATATGACTGTCCATCTGTGCCTTCAGATCTAGACTTAAATATACTATATGTAAAAAATGTTGTAATGTGGTCCCAATCTTGTATTAAATTAAAGGAAGAATAGAGAAAAGAAGAAGAAAAAGAAAAAGAAAAAGGGGATTTGCTTTAGTGTTGAGCTGAGAGTCGGATTTCTATCAAAGCAGAAAACTGTGCTTCAGGCCTGTTCAGCACCTTTGGAGCACCTGTGCAGGGGGGTGGGTGTGTGTGTGTGTGGGGGGGGGGGGGCAAGCAGGTGCAAAAAGCACACTATGGAGAACAATAACTTCAATGTATCACCTCTTGTCGGCCCTAACACATGATAATTAGCAGAATGTAGATGCTGTAGTTTTTTAAAAAGGTGCCGTGCTAAGAGTTCTACTCACGAGGGAGCAGGTGCAGCATACACACACCATTAGGATCTACTTTGTGCTCTGTGCAGCAAATATTATTGTGAGGGGTTGCATAGGCTTAAGTGTGTTGTTTCATAAGAAATCAAGTGCAAAGGTTATGCCCTTCTCAGTAGCAAAGGACTTCATTTAAAACTTGTATTTCTAACAGTTCAGGTAGTGAGAACCTTCGCAAATGATATATTTATAAACATATACACTCTTTTTACTTTTTAAACTTTGGAATAGTCACCAATGTTTTCTAGCCACTTGAAAGCAATCAATCATTCAAGGAAGAACAAATACTCGGTTTACTCCAGTCATCAGTAAAAGTGTTTGCACATATAGTGAAAGTTCCAGCTATTCTAGTTTGTAAGCCTTTGATGCAGATGCCAGAGACAGGTGTCACTGTAGTAGACACAGAGAGAGGATGGAGCAGAAGAAAAAAAATTATGGAAAAGAAACATGACTTCTTTATGCTTTTCACATCAAAGATATGAAAGGAGGCACGGGATGTAAGGAAGAGCAAAATATAAAGATATATGACAGATGGAAATTACAAAATCTCAGACAAACAGCATATACACACACTCAAACAGTGGATGGAGTAAGAAAATAATCACAAAGAAAGAGTATGTTGTGCATGTAAATGTTGCACGAGTGCATACGTATATACTGTTTATGTACAATATGTGTGTGTGTGTTTGTGTGTGTGTGTGTGTGTGTGTGTGTGTGTGTGTGTGTGTGTGTGTGTGTGTGTGTGTGTTTGAGTGCAGTGTGTGGCAGCTGCCCTTGACTTTCGTCCCCGTATCTCATAGTAGCCAACGTGTCCCACAGCTCAACCATCTATTTGTGGCACAAACAGAGGTCAGACCCAATGTCCACTGGGCATCTTTTTGGACCAACTTACTAAACATTTGCTTTTGCAAAATATATCTTCATATGCTTTTCCTTCTTTTTTAAATGTGCTGAGTGAAAGCGAAAGACGCAACAGCAGTGGGACGTACGGCTGCAAAACTGAAATTACTGAATGTATTTTAGCAGTTAACAAACCTCTCTCACAATTTCAAATCTTTATCCTTTTCACAGCATATTAACAACTGTATTGATCAACATTGGGAAGTGAATATGCTTTTGGGTAGTTCAAAGTTGAACAAGGCATTCCATAATCCAGTAGGTAGCGGATTGATATACTGTTTGTACTGTAAAATGATCGAAAGACAACTTGGCACTTACAAGTGATATTCCAGGAAATATGGGATGACAGTGGGAAGTGAAAAATAAAGGATTAGTAGAATAAATTGAAAAAGAGACGGTAAAGAGAGATGAATGCAAGAGAAATAAACAAATATTGGCTAAACTATAATGATGGACACCTGACAGGCAGCAGAGCAGCTGTTCAGTCCAACAGCTCTGAGTTGATATCAGTGACTTCTTTTCATGACCTCTGAGCCTCTGAGCTGACAGTTTGGTGGTAATGGCCTTATCTATATCCCAGCATGCAACGGCACAAAGACTATGACATATATTTTAGCAAAGTGAGTCCAAAGTCAAGCCTCAACCCCTCTCCCTTTTTACCTTAAGCACAACATGTTTGTATGTTCGAAGCTACAGGCTGTCTGAATTAAATGACAAAATAGAGTGGATCTTTGCTGCTATGATAAAGTATCCCATACTTTGGTTTAGGGATAGCAGTGTCTAATGGTGCATTACACAATATAAATATCAAAACACTGTGTTGGCAAGGATGAGCAGCTATAAATCAAAAAGCTTCAATAGATTGGATGGTTCCTTTTTTGGCTTTAGCTCTTCATAATTTATCGTGGCAGAATAGCAATTTAGGTGCTGGGATTCCCCCAGTTTTCCTTGCCAAGTTTGTGGTAAATGTTTAGTTCTAAACCTTTTAAGGCCTCTTAAAGTGGGAAACATTAGGAGGGGTTTCTTTAGTATTTCTACGGGAAAGTGTATCATAATGGGTCTAGAATTCAGCAACACAATGCATTTGGGCATCACAGTATAGTGAAAATAATCTTGTAGACGAAGAAATACAATTTTCAAAATGCAGCTAGAAGTCCATAGTTTTTCTACAGAAATGAGGTAATTGTGTAAATGCAACCGTCAGTTACGGTGGTGAAACTCTCTGTGGTCATTAGTTATCAACTTATCCTGATTTTAATTTTTCCTAATTTCCCAACTGATGTGATTTCTTTTCATGAACAATCATTTCATCTGGCAAGTGTGAAATGGATGACAAGTTGATTAGAACCCATTCAAACTTTACCACCTCCCTACATAATAGAAATAGATTATAGCTTCAAGCAGCAATATGGCCACCAGGCTTCTGACAGACCATTTATAAGAGGAAAGGAAAGTGATTTAAAAGTTTAAGCAAGGCTCCACAGTTTGAAGTTGGAGGGATACATTTGAATTTAAAATAATTCATCTTCGCATTAAGGGATTTTCAATAAAGGGAATGTTTAAAATTCAGAGAGTAATAGAGTCTCCATCAGGTAAATTGATCCCGCAATTTACTGTGTGTCACTTTGTATGAGGCTGGATCAATCTTCTATTCTGGTCCATTTGAAACTCCTTTGAATCTCATGCATTAATGTCTCGGTGTGCAATGTTCTCATGAATAACCAATTGCTAGTTTTTATTGTAAATTATTGTTAAATCAACCCAAAACAAAACATTTTAACCAAAAGTATAGTAAAGAGCAAAAAAGAAAAAAACCTGTATCTGAAAATGGAAAGACAAACTATGGAAACGTAGTACGTATATGCACCACAGAGACTCTGTCAGCACTGTCTTCACAGTTTTGATAAAAATCAACCAGAGAATACTGGTCAAAATAACATGAGTACATGCCAATGAAACTCTGGTATAAAGCCAGCACTGCTCCAAACAAACATTTATTTTGTATGTTGTCCAAGACTGTTGAAACAGTTTTCAAATGCTGTATTGTGATGAAATGCGTATGCACACATAACAACAAAAGATATGTTTGTTTTCAAGGCAATTTTACCAAGCAAGTACATGGAGTTCATCCACCTTTGGGGGATCAACAAATCCAGACTGATTTACATTTGATATGGATATGAATAAGTTTCTACTTGAAATGTTTAAATAGTTTTGTGAATGTGTATATATACTGTGAAATGCAACCAGTTTTGACCAGTGTGGGGTAAAGTTTGAGCACACGGCAGCAACCTTATGATTGCATATTCAACATTTTTGTTTCACATGTGCTAGAGTAAAAAAAGAATGTAAAAGTGCAAAAGCGTCAAGTTGCAGTTTTATGGGGGTTACGTGTTGGAATTCTTTTTGAGCCAAGAGCAGTGATTTCTTGGAGTCTCCGCTGGTTGCCTGACAATCACACTCTCACAGTGACAACAACACTCCAAGAAATCTGGTGCTCAGCCTAGAAAAAGTCCCTCCATTAAACTTCAACTTGTCATTTTGAAAAAAATAAAAATGTGTTCAGATTAAACAGAAGATAATATATTATTGAGTGATTTGCACAGCGCACATGGATGTGGCTAGTAAGCAGACCATTTTAGAATTTCTCCTTGTGTCTAGTTCGAAGCCGCTGCTGGCTGTAGCTTCTTATTTGACAACATTCTCTCCTAACTCTTGGCAAGAGAGCAAAAACACATATTTCCAAAAAGCATCAAACTATTCTATTAACAGCTCTATCCCAAAATCACCTCCAGGGGGATGTGAATAGGCGCTCCGTCCTGGAGAAAAAAATTGGATTTCTGTGCCAACAATGAGGATGTGTTGTTTGATGTTTTTGTGTAATATTGTCACTCCTATACTTGAAATGTGATTAAAATAGATTATTTGAAGTATGAGTGACAGCATTTGCTCCTGAATAAGCCCAGGCATAAGGGACATTGGATTTTAGAATGTGCAGGTAGAGAAAGTTGAGAACAGGAAAGATGTTCCCCATGGGGAAACAATGCTAAAAACGAGCTTCAAGGTCAGACTTAGTTTAAGTTAACTACAGACTGGTAGTGTGTGTGTGTGTATTAAGCAAGAGTGGCAGTCAATAACAGCTGGAGGCATAGCTGGTAATTCTGAGCGTAGCTAGTTACAATGCTTCTCTTTCTTCAGCACACACACACACTAGTCTTCCTCAGAGCCAGCCTTGCAGAATAGCCCCTGTTTGTTTGGAAGCGTCCAACCTGTCAAAGCCACATGCCATGCACTGCTGTCTGACACGCACAGATGAACACATCTCATCTGTGCTGCTGCTGCTGCTCTGGCTTTCTGGATACTGCCTTGAATGAAAGGGGAAGTCAGTAGAGGGAAATGGGGAGAAAATGGGAGGAGAGGAAGGAGGGGAATGATAGAAAGTTTTAAAAGCCGGAAGGGTTCAGAGATCTCAGGTTTTTGTCCCTAACGTCAATCAGTCTTGTTGCATCAGAGAGAACTGTGCTGTCGCTTCTGTTGGAGCTTAAAAACAGGCGTCCGCTCTACGGCTAGAGTAGAGATAAAATGCAGGCGCACAGTGGGGGGGAGGCACAAAAGACCTTTGCACAGATCTGCCAGTTAAAGCGACGACTGGATTGGTTGCTATGGTTTTTTGTCATGCTATTACTTTTTGGAGGCATCTGAGGTTAAATGCAGCAAAGTATTCCATGTACCCACATGTGTTTTTTTGTGCAAATATAAGCCCTAAATTCATACTAAATTGTCAAGTGATTGAATTAAAATGCTATTTGAGAAAATAATTATTCGAGCATTAACAGTAAACAGAGTCAACTTCATCGGAGGAGTGGAAGAGGAGCTTTTTCCAGCCTCTTAATAGGCAAACTGTCCATGTGCCATGTATACAGTAATGGGGGATAAATAATTCAAAAAAACAGCCTAAGGCCAAATCAGCTTCTCCGCTCACCCTCGCTCTAAAATCAATGTTTAGGGGAAGGAAAAATAGGCGTAGCGTTTCAGTTCATTTGGCCCGGCCAATGAAATGACTATGTCACTTCGGCCGATACAGGTAAGTGGAGAGATTAACACGATCAAGAGATGAGAGAGAGAGCGCAAGAGAGGATAACATGGAGAGAAGAGAGTAAAACAGAAAGAGATACAGAGGGCAAGAAACGCTCTTGCATAGAAAAAGTGGCTATGGAGGGTTTTAGTTCCAGGAATAGCAGATGCTTCTACTCAGCGTGAAGCTGTAGCTGTAGGAGTAGTTTAGTTTGGGCATTCCTGTGGGCTATCTTGCTTCTTTTCAGAGGTTAAGCAACACTATCTATTGATGTGTTGAGTGACGCACAACTTGACCCAAGCACGGTTGACTAGAGTTGGGTGTGTTAGGGAGGGAGGGGTTCCAGATAGAGAGGGACATAGACATATTAAGCAAAAGAGATGCATAAGATTCAGCTGGAAAAACCTTAAAAATACAGCTTGAATAAAAACCACCAATCGAGGATTGTTCATGTTTGTGATGAGTTAACATAGGAAGATAGCTCCGATGTATCCGTCTTGCTCCACTGGTGAAGGGAAGCTTGGGACTTTTGATGCTGGACCAGAGCGCCTTTGCTCAAACTTCTCCTCTGTCAGTTTTCTGAAACAGAGCCACTACAGGACAGGCCCGACTCTGATAGGTAGGCAGCTAATGTCAACACTGGACCTCAGAGAGTCATTAGGGATAATGTGGCGCTGCTGAGTGCCCGAATCTCTGCTCCATAAAAACAGGTGGTCCCAGGGTCACCCCTCCCTTATCGTCCACCCTTAGCTCATCTAATTAGCATAACGTATGGCTCTCTCCTCTCCTCTCATTCTCCAGCTTCCCCCTCCACCCTTCCCTCAGCACACACGGGAAAGGTTATTTGGACAATTGGTGGTGATTAGCTCTTGATTTGGCTCGCTTTGTATGTTTGATCGGGCTGTGCCACCAAAATCAGTGCGACTGAAGGCGCAGCTGAGGCTCAGCCATGACTGAAATTGGGTGAGGAACAACCAGAAGGAGAAGGAAGGAAGGAAGCCGATGAGAAGGTGGTGTAGGTGAGGAGTAAGAAGAGGAGGATTGAGGAGTTGGGGGGTTTGGAGACCTCTACGGTCCTTTGCTTTCTTGGCAGTTTGAGTTATGGATCTGGGGCTGCTGGCAAGAGAAAAATGTGAACTGCTTCGGCCCCTGTTATTCCAGGTGTGGGCCCCTTGAAAAAAAGAAAGAAAATGAATCCCTCTCGTTCTTTCTTTGAACCTTCAGTCCAACAACCTGCTTCTATCCTTCTCTATATGCCTCTCCTGGGTGGTGGATTGAGAACAAGAAAAATGTGGGTGCTGCCTAATAGCTGGCCCGGTAAATGTAGTTATAAAGTCGGTCTTAAAAAAGGTTTTGGAGGCTGTGTTGGATATGCTGGATGCACCTTGGGGTTGGATAGGGGTTGGTGTCGGGCTTAGGGGTTTGGCCCAGTGCCTCAACCTGGCTGGTTAGGCCAAGGAATTTTTCCCACAGTAACGGCTGTTCAATCCATCCCTTCATCTATCCATCTTTCCACTCATACAGCCAGCCAAGTAAGCAGGAAAGCCTCTCACTATCTGGGTGTTGGGCCAACAAATCCCCACTGCACTCATTTGGCCTCTTCTCTACGCCCATAGATCAGGCTGATGGGTGCAGAAAACCCCGACAACCAGCCATCTGAATAAAACAGAGATTAAGCACCCACCCAAACCCATTCTAATTACTCGTTCAACATTTCTCGGCATATAACCCCCAACCGCTGTGAGAACTTTGGCGTTCTTCGCTCCCGGTGACCACAGGGAGATTTCGAAGGAGGGGACTGGTCACAAGGAAAATCTTGGCCTGGGTAATTCAAATAATTCGCATATTTCCATGTTGTTAACCGCATGTTAGTGTGCCCCTTAATTTAAGGCTCGGTTCCCATGGTGTGTAAGGCTGGGGGTGTTCAGCCAGCTCAACCAGTCTGACATTACATCTGTAGACATCTGTAAATGAAAGTCCAAAATAAAAAAAATTCGTTACCAAACGGATATGAGTAATTTTGTTTGAATCTAGTCAGTCTAACGCCTGTGTTTTCTGAATTTTAAATAAAAAAATTTAACTTTGAAAGCTCGGGAGGCCCTCGATGAAGGGGTGTGTTGAAAATGTGACAGGATCTTGGCAATCAACCAATGCATTATGCAAAAAGGCCGGGGTTACAACCACAGTACGTAGCATTTTCTTTTTGGCATTTCTCAGGCGGTGTGCAACAGCCTCCAATCAGCAGCCTTCGATATGGCTTGTTGTCAAGAATGCATCAGTTTGGCGGCAGTGTGTTTGCTTTTGAGATAGTGGTGAAGCAGGGCGGGCAAGAGCTGCCTTTCAAATGTGACACAACGCACCCGGGCCCAAGAACCAGCTTGGGTTTGTCTCACTGCCAGGACTCGCAAGGATCCGAGCAAGACTACGTGCACCAAAACACAACATGTTCACTCACAGTATAAGACTGGCCTAGGAAAATGGTGAGGCAAAATGTACAAGCTAGCCCAATGTGACTAACCCTTCTAAAATTGGACCACAAGAAATGGAACATCCTAAATCTTTTTTCTACCATACTACATAAATAGCATAAAGTATGGGTATTGGAACGCAGCCTAAATGCCCACGTTTGCATTTTCTAAATATACAGTGTCACGTTTAGTTTGGATTTATGTTTAACACTGCCCCTTAGTCCCATATACGAGAGAGGTGATCTGGATGAGGGCCAGGAAGAGGATGAGGTTGGGTGCTGGAAGGGGGGGACTGAGCATCTGGGGGGGGGGGGGGTGGAACCCTGAGGGGGACCCAGGGTGCTGTTGACTGCAGAAACGGTTGCATGACCTTTTCTAGAATGCTGCCACCCGCCTGCCACTGAAACACGGTCTGGCTAATTAAAGTTTCAGTGGCATTGGATTTTCACTGGCACAGCACACCTCGGGCAACCTTGGGGGCTCTCAGGCAGGCGATACACACATAGGGAAGAGTGGGAGATATGTAAGGAAAGAGAGAGAGAGAGAGAGAGCGAGAGAGGCTTTGGAAACAGCTGAGCAAGAGGACAGCCACTAGAGGACAGCAAGGCAGATCCAAGTATTAACAGACAAAGTCAGAGGCTTTCCATAACACACACACAGGAGAAAATCTATATATTAGAATGCAAATCTAACAGTCACAAACATGCACACTGCTGGGGACACTTTACATAAGCCCCCAACATGGTTTGCCCTTCCGACAGTTACGCCCGGAATATTCAAGATCATATGGAATTAAGAATGAAATTGAAACTGTCGAACCTCTCTATGCAACTGGGTGAATGCAAGAGGCTCAGCGCAAGATACGCAATGTCAAAATGTTGAGTGCTTTTTCAAATCTTATCGGGCCGCCTCTCAGGCTAATGGAATTTTGATGGGTCAGTATCAAGAATAAATGCATGACTTATGACACAGCTACCGGGAGCATTACCAAACATACTGGACAGCATGTTCCCGTCTCCGAGGATCATTGAATAATTGGCCGTGTTTGACCAGGACATATCTGGAAATATGGCCAAGAAAAGGTTATGCAACCAGACTTGCTCATGGCCTTGTATTTCACAATCTGCTCGACTGTCTCCATTAATGATCTTGACCCCCTCTTCACCATTTCAGAAGTGAAAGGGCTTAATGGAGCCGAAAACAGCTACTTGTGTGTCTGTGTCTTTGTGTGAGTGTGTGTGTATGTGTTTGAGAAAGACAGAGACGAAGAGAGAAAGAAAGCCCCTTGTGACTGTTTGTTACGGCGTGATGAGGTCTTGGTCTGTGATTCCTGGGGGAGGTGGTCCAATCTAAGCCTTATTAAGCCTTATTGAGCTGTGTGCAGGCCGGTCTGTGTGTTTTCTCTATCAAGAACATTTTGCAGAGCTTCATGAGAACCTCTGTGTGTGTTCCTAAAATACCCTCAGCCTCTAACAGTTTAATGGGGTGTGCAAGGTATTGTACCATTCCATTCAATGCCTGTCTTTTTCTTCTCGTCAATCAAGATTTTTAGTTCGATCAGTTTGCCATTTAGGAGCTTTATTATGTCATTTGTGTCCATGTAAGAATGAAAATCCACCAAAATGATATCTAAATGGTCTAAACATGTGTTTAAGTATGTAGCATCCTGTTACCTTTAATATATTTGACAGAATTTGATTACAATTATACACTTATGTATGAAAGTGTCTATGAGGTCTTTTGAATACACATGTGTGCTGTATTGAATTTTTTGTTCTAAAAAAGAAAAATGTATAGACTGGCTGTCAGTCAAGTTAAGTAAGTGACTGATTACCGAGCTACAGACAGAGAGCGAAAACAAGCCAGTTTTGGGCTGACTTGATGTCTTGATGCTCATGACAGCTACAGTAAATTATTCAACGTTTCCAAACATAAATTAGATTTCCTTCTCATCTAAGTACAACATCCTCCCCACAAAATGTCTTGGGTATCTGCAGTCTGTAAGCTATTTATTCAGTTAGTCACTGAAATAGGATATTGTCAGGGTAATCCCCCAAACCCCCCGTTCCATTTATTTGTACTATGGAACAAGCACATAAAAGTGTTCCCCTCCACATGAAACGTCTTTATCATTTTCAACTTAAGATGCTGAGATCCATGAAATAAAGCTTTTTAAAGATGACTGTTTCAAAAAGTATCTCTCTATAGATTCTGAATGGATGTGTCACCCATGATGATTTTGTACAATTTCGACGTTCCAACACAGGGGGAAATAAAGACAACCGTTTAAATTAACATTCCATGTATGAAAAGATTAATGTGGAAATCTTCCACTTAAAATACATTAAAGTGAATGGTATTTATGAATGCTACATAGTGCCATAATTAGCTGGGAGGATGAGAAATATATACGGAGGCATACTGGAGATTGTGTACTGCCAAGTCTATACAGCTATATAGAGCACATTATGGCCAAGTACACCCCATAGTGGCACTGGAAAGTGTGACAGAGGAACTTGTGTATTTAACGGTAATTGCTCTCCCAGTACTCACGGTTGGCAGAGCTTGATGAGGTCCTGGTCAGTGGTCCCGGGTGGCAGGCCCCTGATGTACAGGTTGGTCTTACTCAGCTGCTCTGCCCCTCCCTGGCTGCAGCTGTTGGTGCTCGGGCTGGGAGGAGCCATGGGATGAGGGGGCGGAGCATAGGGCTGCTGGGAAAAAAGAAGGGAGGAAAAGAGGAGAAGATTTAACGATAGGTTTAATTACTGAGATACGGGCAGACGAGTGAAAGAGTTAAAAATAAAAAATAAAACACAGAGAGGTGAGGCGTGAAAAAAAAAATATATATAACATTTTAAACACGGCAGACTAAAGCGTGAGAGGGACTAGGGGATCTTTGGAGGGGAAATATCTTTGGAGGCCCTGCCAGTTCAATGTCGTTGCAATTATGAGAGTAGACATTTGAGGGCGGCTGCTAGACTGAGCAAGGATGAGACCAAGGTTAGTAAGAGATGAAAACCTTCAACTCCAAAGCAGATATTAGGGAATACAATGTGGAAAAACAAACATCTAACCTCAGTCTTGAATAATAATAATGTAACAGTACAAAAACAAAAACGCCCTTCGGCTGTTTTGACAAATTCTGTAGCCCTACGTACCAGTATATTAAAAATATATTAAATATCCCTTTGACACCTTTGTACTGTTTTTAGCAATAAATTGCATCTGAAACTATTTGTCAGCAGCATGCAGATCTTTTTCTGAACTTGTGACTGGAGTCAAGGGTGCAACTTTTCTGCATTTTTCATTTTAAGTAAACATTGCACCAAGGGGACTCTCTTAAAATTAGGGTTCATAATACATCCAGCAGCTTATCACCGTTTTAAATGATGCCAACTTCCTGCTTACTATTCATACCCTTAAAACCAATTCCACCACACTGTAAAACAATGTACACCTCCACGGGTGTGATAGCTTGATGCAGTAATCCTCTCCAGCCTATTTCAAAAGCATCTCAGTATGAACATATTTTCTTTCCTTTTTTTCCCCAATACAATCTCTTTCTTCAAAGATGTATTCATAATGTATTAGATATGTGATTGTCTCTCTTCTTCTACTCCCTCTCTTTCCCTTCCCCTGCTCTCCTCATGTGTCTGTTGTGCTGTTAGTGTAGATTTATGGTATGGGAGTCAGGGCCCCCCGCTCACAGCCCATTTATATCTCTATTGCAGGGACACTGCACATGGTGACAGAAAGAGAGAGCCGGGGCCCTGTGGGCATGAGCGGAAAGAGAGAGAGAGAGGGAGAGAGAGGAAGAGAAACACAAGAGCAGAGAGAATGAGGATGAAAGATAGAGAGAGAGACAGATGATACACACTGCAATAAAGTAAGTGAGTGATGGATGAAACAACAAAAAAAAGAAAAAAAATTGTCAGGGAGAGGGGGACATGACTAAATACCAACACCAGCCTCAGTTAACCACATTAACCCGTTATATTATCCCAAGAGAGAATCGCTAGACCTCCTACCATGCCTTAAGAACACACACACACGCACACACACACCATTAGTCCTCCAATCCGCCCCACACGTTAGCAGGGTCTGCCGAAGCATGGCTGATTTGATGCGCTATTTTAAGCGTGTGTGCTATGCCAGCGTGTTGCCTCCCACTCCTCACACAAAGAGCCGGGGTCCCTGGAGCGTGAAGAGGGAGCCACGTCCATCAATGGACGGCCAATTACCACGCTGAGCTAAGTGGAACTGATGGGCAGCCGCTCGCTGTTGCGGTCGCACACGCACTGTACACACACCTATATGTCTGTGCACACACACCACGTGACTCAGAAACACCTTTTCTTTCACAGCTATGTACAGTCCATCATCGCCAGAGGTTTTTTTTAATTCCTTAGGGGCAGATACAACTGAATTCTCAAGTGATTCAAGACAAGTCTAAAGTCAAGTCCAGAGTCCTGTAGGGCAAGTCTGTGTAAATTTGCACATTTGTCTTCATCAGAAAATCATATAATGATGAAGGTCTCATAGGTCTCTGAATGCTGACCATTTGAAAGGTTTGACATGTTGCATTGTATCGCTGCTAAAGCTTTGTATAAAATGTGTAAATACAAATGCTTATCCCAATAAGTAAACTAAATTATTCAACACATTTCAACGGGGTCAAAACTTGAGAGTTAAGATTCATTTTTACTTTTGAATGACTTGACTTCAATGTATTTGGTGTACTTTTTGTGACATTTTTGTGACTTCTCTGAGCCAAGTCCAAGTGTCAAGTCTATAACTTTGATCGCCCAGCATGGACAAATGGCCAAAGACTTGAACAAAATGCACTTATTAACTGCCCTAGACAAGTTGTTCCTCATCCTGCTTTGGTGGTCTTGGTTGCACAAACTAGAATGAAAGAAGAAGAAAAAGTAGCAGAAATAGTCTCTGGTCACTCACGTTTTCATGTTGTTGCACTAGTATAGAAGAATCTTAATCTGCTGGGTGCTCTATGGGAGTTATTTTCTCCCACTCAAAGTCAGTGGAATGTGCACAGCTGCAGTTCAAACCTCGACTTTGAGGCTTTCACCTTAGGTCCCCCTCCCTCCCCTCTTGCTTTTATTTTTTCCCCCCAGTCCACCGAGGCTTAAATTATACATACAGTACTTAGCATACTGTGTGACACGTACAAATTTACCAGCACAAACAGGAGTTGCTGTCAGCCCTGAAGGTTAATTGAAAGCCTCGCTCTCTTTCCTCGGCTTTTCGTTCTTTGTTTTTTAAGCCCTTCAGTAATACACACAGAGCCATCCTCCCTCCTACTCCTCCCTCCCCGGGCTCCGGGCTTGGCTTGCATCCTGGGCTTTGGAATTCATGTGTCCCGCCCTATCGATTTGCTTTCATTTTTTAAGGTCAGAAGCTGAAATCTTACACAATGAGGCATGGAGGGTCAAAACCAGCCCATTACTTACAGTGTTGGGGCCAGGAGGCAGGGAGAGAAGTTACCCAAGGGGAAAAGAGAAGAGGGCCGGAAGCAGCCCCCCCACCCCACCCCCCAGGGATGAGTGGATGAATGGAATGGGTGCCGAAAGTTCTCAGAGGAACGCCGGCTGTTAAAAGTTTGAATATCTACGATAAGAAGTGCCAAAAGAGCACACTTTTGTAATCCTTTCATGCTTGTGTTTCTACATGTGTTTTGTATGCACGCACATGCAGTGGGCAGCGCACACATTGGCTGTTGCTCCAAGATACACACAAAGACACACACTCACACACACACACACACCAAAATTGTTCCCCTTCTTTCTTTTTAGCTTTAAATCAAATTCTGGCTGGGCTTCTTCCGGTCGCCCCCCTGCTGGAGGTTAATAACCCAGCTTGTTTCTCTTTCCGGGCTATTCCATGGCTGCTGTTTACCCTCAGCCTGTCAGCCGGCTTCTCAAATATATAATAAATACAGGCCTCATGTGTCAGAAAGACGAGGATTGAACACAGCACTTGACAAAATGTACCTCAGCCGGCGTGGAGAAAAAGGGAATGGAAGATTGAAGGAAAGTGAGGGACACACACAAAGAAAAATATATACTGTATATATTTTTTAAACAGGCAAGATCGACGGAGTTAAAGAGAGTAACAGAGGAGAGGGTGCAAGCAGAATAGCTGGTTCTGACACTTCAGAAACCTCCAGGTGGCAAATGAGAAAAAAAAACTCCATTCTCTCCCTCCCTCCCTCCTTCTCCTCCCCACACAGCTGTGACACGCCGCTACAGAGGCTTACTGGGGATTTCAATTTGCCGCACTGTATTTCAGACGGGCAGAATGGTTTACACAGGCCCAATTTACCGAGCCAGCCGTGCAGGGAGGGAGGTTCACAGCCTCCGTGACGTGCCAGGAAATGTTTATGAGTGTATTAAGTGAGGATGATAAATCTAGCATACGTTACATATAGGCTGAGGGCTGCACATTGTGCTGCACTGTATATCCACACAAGGACAACACCTTCTTTTTTTTTGGTTGACAATAGCTGTTTGTATTGTTTGTTCCTCTGCACAGCATCTTCCAACTGTATGAAATCTTTATGCCTTATGTATAGGTGTATATGTTGCAACTTTTTGTATTACAAATAATTGCTGTCCACACAAAAAAAGAAACAGTTTAAAAACTTTGGGACAATGCATTTTTCAGGTCATCAAGGAAGGTTTTAAAATAGTTTATTTAACTTAAGAAGTAGGAGAGTTTTTCGACCCCTAAAATGAACGCTTTGCCCCTCAGTTTACCTCATAGACATTTATATCACTAATGAATCTCCCATTTAGAGATATATGCCATTTAGTCAAATGAGTGCAACTAATATGAGGATATGTCAATTAAAAATGGATTTTTTTTTATCAGAAACGTATTATGTGAGTACACAATGTTTGCCAAACACAGAGAAGAGGGAAGCTGTATAGCAGTAATTGGAGAGAAAGCAGGGCTGTGGCTTTCCCCGCCTCTCTCTCTCCCTCTCCCCTGCACTCTCTGCAGGGCAGGGCAGCGACTGGAGAGGCGGCTGTGCAGCAGCGTGGTAATTGGCCCTGATTTATAGGAGGCCGGGGCAGTCAGCGAGAGCTAGCTCAACACTGGCTAGAGGCCAGGCAAGGCCACGCTGTCAATATCAGTAAACCAGCCCAGCCCAGCCCAGCCCCGAACCCCCATGGCCTGGACACCACTACTAGGGATCAGCTGTCACCATGCAGGAGGGTGTGTGTGTTCATCACGTGCTTGTGTTTGCGACCAAATGAGTCACTCGAGTCACACACACACACACACACACACACACACACACACACACACACACACACACACACACACACACACACACACACACACACACACACACACACACACACACACACACACACACACACACACACACACACACACACACACACACACACACACACACACACACACACACACACACACACACACACACACACACAAGAAAAACCTGCCACAAAAAATGACAAGCAGTCTCTTCCAATTGAAGAAAAAAAGCCTCTCAGCTCATCCTCCATTAATTCATGCTGGCAAAGTCTCTGCAAAGACTCTTAAA